>NC_092252.1:12577111-12632111 GCF_036320965.1 Panulirus ornatus | reverse complement strand
CTTTCCTGGTTACCCTGAGATTGAAAAGTCACCTTCGTCGAGGTTCTATTATTTAGCTAACAAAAAGGAGAGTACGATCTCGTCGTGGGACTTGCCACCCCAAAGGGGTCCATCCTTTCCCTTCTGCTGATGTGTAGCGCAACCTCACAAGTCTTTAAGGAGCAGCACGATAACGTATTATATATTTATTTATGTATTCTTTTCGTTATTAATGGTATTGTTTATTTGTTAAGATCTCGTGAAGCTCATTAGAAATATAAAGTAGCAGATGAGAACAGCGTCAGGGATGACCTGGAACATCAGACTCTCAGGCTCGGCGTCCGAAATCCGGGACAGTTTTACACGTATTTTTTATTTATTTATTTATTTATTTATTTATTTTGGGGGAGGGGGGGATAGAATTATATTTCAGTGAAATTTTGCAGTACTCTTCCTCCTGGAAAGTCTGGCTGCAGGTAGAGTGAACGGGAACACCTGGAAACTGTGGCTCCAGGTCAAGACACAGCGTAACGTACGTGTGACTGTATCGTCCCAGGGCGATTGTGTCGTAGCTCGTGGTGGGTGTGATGCTGTTCGTTGAATCCTGGCCTTCCTTTCCGATCTTTTAATATTTACTGAGTACTACGATTTTTTTTTCTTCGTTATAGCGTGTAGGATGTAAAGGTGAAGCTGTGTTGATGGTGTGTGACATCACGTGACACATACGTGCGTGTACCTCCGTGTCACGTGATGTCGCTCAAATTCACGTCATGCCCGTCACACGCGACCAAAATATATTGTTATTGAAATACATCTCTGAGCTGTGAGGGCTGGGTAAAGGGGTTTGGGGAAGGGGTAATGTTGACTACCAATCATGAAGGCGTACAGTAAAGGGAAGAACATGTACATAACTACCATTATCTTTCTTTAACTTCTCACCAGTACATAGCTACCTTTCTTTAACTTCTCACCAGTACATAGCTACCATTATCTTTCTTTAACTTCTCACCAGTACATAGCTACCATTATCTTTCTTTAACTTCTCACCAGTACATAGCTACCATTATCTTTCTTTAACTTCTCACCAAAAAGAAAAAAAAATAAATTCAGACATTGTCGTTAGGATTTAAAGAGAGTGACAAGTGAAGAGCCGGACACTTGTAGTTCAGCTGCAGGAATTGGTGATTCGGGTGTGTGTAAGTGGGGCTATATAATGTGGCTGCACGTTTTCTGTACGTTGTGAGACTGAGGGCTTGATTGTGACTGTGATTTTTATTTTTCCCCCTCTACCCGTCGGGTTTCCCGAAGTTGAGCTTTTCATTATTATAATTTTTTTGATTTTAGAGAGAGAGAGAGAGAGAGAGAGAGAGAGAGAGAGAGAGAGAGAGAGAGAGAGAGAGAGAGAGAGAGTCATTGTTAACGTTTTTATATTCGTTGCTGTCCAGTTTAATTTGAGGCATCGGAATGCAAATTTTATTATATTTTTACTCTTTCCATCCTGCAAATGATTTTATTATTATTTTTTTTTTTTTTGCGATGAAATTGCTTGCTGTACAAGTTTATTGCTAAGGCACATTATTTGCTGACAGCTGCGTTTCATTTAACGGCTCAATGCAAAACTCTTTATGCGATGGTTGGGACTGAATTAAATACAGGTCAGCTGCTTGCATTATATATATATATATATATATATATATATATATATATATATATATATATATATATATATATATATATATATATATATGTGTGTGTGTGTGTGTGTGTGTGTGTGTGTGTGTGTTCTTTCCCAGTGCGTAAGGTAATGTCGATAGGCTTGGATAGGTTTGGTTTTGGTGCTGTTAGAGACGTCATAGCCGATCCCAGAAGTCATGTATATATATATGGTTGAATCCTTGAACCTATTCATGTTTTTGAGGCCGTAAGAGACACGAGAGGATGTTGGTCATTGACGCGACTCGGTCACCAGCATAGTTTGGGCACGGAGATGTTAATGCCAGAGTATGGAATGATGGTTGTCCACTTAATGACTGATATCGTTTCCACCAGTCATACAATTTACATCGACCATCTGTGATAATCAAGTAGAATTCGATTTGTTTTACCCTATTCTGTACTAGGAGTAATCAGATGCAAAGATGTGGCTTAGGGAGCAGTAAGGTGTGTGCCAGCAGTGCACAGGAGGACGGTGGGTCGCTAAATCATACTCATATGCAGAAAAATTGGCATACGCTTATCATTTACTGCCAGTGTTGGTCAGGACTGAGAATTATGGAATATTCTTAGTTACTAGTTACGGTGATATGAATATTCACATTTTTTTAGTTACGTACAAAAAGTAAGATTTAACGTAAAATACCCTTTTCTCTGGTTTAGGAATCTGTGTAAGTCTCTTGCTGTATTCGGTAAAGCTTACAGTTTGTGGGTTTTCTCTGTGCCAGGGTGGGCGGGGCGTATTGTGTTGCAAGCACAGCCAAGGCCAACAACAGCTGTAGGTTTTAGATGGAGTCAGTCAGGTGTTGTGGGGATTGTGGTGAGGTAAGCTAGGCTGAGGTTCGCAGAGATAGTGACTATTCCTCGATTGGACCCCCGGAGTTTGTCCCGGGAAATGTAGAAAACGTTTGGGCAAAGACGTTTAAGAAAGAGATAACCACGATACTGATGCCAGTTCCGGAAGGCTTAGGATGTAAGCTAACTCGCTCATAGATAGTTAAAGATGATAACTATATGGCTTACGGTAACACTGACTTCAGAGTGGCAAACCCATACGCCCTCCACAACTGCAGGATCATACCATGAGAAATCTGTACAGGTGCTCAGCAGAACGAACAAAGCCCTCAACCTACTATGCAACAGACTTTGTAAAAAGTTTTCCACCGTTGCTGTCGTGACACAAGAGCACGGCAGTTAGGAGGAACTGGGGGACGAGGAAAGATGAACACATACTGCTGTATATAACCTTTACCGTAGAACTGTTGCTCTCTCTCTCTCTCTCTCTCTCTCTCTCTCTCTCTCTCTCTCTCTCTCTCTCTCTCTCTCTCTCTCCCACAGGGCACTGCACTTGTATAGTCTCAGTCTTCATTCTCGTATTATCTGACAGAGAGGCAGACACATACCGCATCATGATGTTATTATTTATAGATGATGTCGTTAGTATGAAAATTTCAGTTGTAGAGTATTCTTTTAAACACTACAAGCAGATCTTAATTCTCCCAGTGGGTGACGGAAGATGATGCAAACCCAGTGATAAGCTGGGAATGAGGGAAAACAGTATTTTTGATTATAGTACAGTACAGTACAGTACAGTACAGTACAGTACAGTACAGTACAGTACAGTACAGTACAGAATGCCAGCAAAGTAAAGCATATCGGGGAAAAAACGAGAGAAAATCTTACAAGAATATTATTCAGGTGGCCTTACCTTCAGATATACAGCACCCCCAGATATTCCCTCAAAAGAAGGTTTCAGGCAGTATATTCTGCGACCCTTCTGAAGGAGGGAGGCAAAACCAGGGATGACACGTCTGAAAACTCTTATACTCCCTGAACTGAAAGAGTTTTGTGTGGTGACATTTACTTTTTAACGCGCGCGACATTGCCGAGTGAGTTGGAAAATGTATGGAAACATTTATAGCTCGCATTTACCGTGACAAAACTCAGCTCTCTCGTGAACATTTGAAATCATTTTATTTTACTTCAGCGACGACACTTACTCGTGTTTGGAAGATTATGGTCCTTTATCATGGTGTTGTAGATTATTTCCCCCTAGGAGGGATCAACATGTGAGACATGTTGCAAAGTGACATCATTCAAAATTAGAGTCACTATAATTATGGTATCACCCAAAATTAAAAGCACTATGATTATGGCATCACCCAGAATTAAAGTCACATTATTATAATAAAGGTTATGCATTATTGGTCATACAATGTTTTAACGTTCTATCGGCAGACAGGATGAATGTAATGAATCAGCCACAGGAGTAATGCAGGAATTCATTGGATGAACACCTGCTGTAATGGTGTAGCAATGGTGCAGGTGTGGATCACGGCGTCAGACGCCGTACGTAGCCTGAGTGGTGAGAAGAGTAGCAGTGGTGCTCGGTCCCAGACCGGGCTTTGATGACAGGGACAAGTTTCCGAAACCGGCATGAGTTGTACTCAAGTCATGTAAAGTTAGGGGGAGGTAGATGTTTAGGTTAGGTGCTGGAGGGGCAAAGGGTATGAGGTAAGGCAGGGGTGACAAGCAGTTAAGTGAAGTGGCTCAGAATGAAGGGTGATGGGCTGGGACAAGTGTAGATGAGGTGAAGTGGAGCGGGACTGGGAATGACATGGAGGTGGCACAGGGAATGAGTCGAGGATCTGTGAGTCGGGGTGAGGGATATGTAGAATAGAAAACGTGAGTGGCGAGGACACATGACGTGCAGTAGGGTGGGCTGAGGAGATGGCGAGGACAGGAGAACCGAAGATAACTCAAGATGGTTTGGTTGGAGGGTGAGTGAGTGTACGTGGATTGGGCAGTGGAAGGCTAGTGTGGGGCTGGGGTTGGATAGGGTTTGGCACGGAAGATAAAGAGGGTGAGGTGGATCGGTGCAAGGGGGAAGGTCGGTTGGGGTTGGGAGGAGGTTATATGTGGCTTGGGGTTACAGTTGTGGTGAGGAGCACAAGTGCTACTTTAGCTCCATTTCTATTTTTGTTTCATTTCATTCAGATTTTTTTTTTTTTTGTCATTTTGGCAGGGGAGACTAGTGATGGTGGGCCGAAACCTTCCCTTGTTTGTCTCGTCTCTTTCAGTAGTAGGGTAGTGATGGGCTGGAACTGCTCACCCTTGTTTGTTTCTGGACCAGTAGGGTAGTGATAATGCTGGAGAACCTTCCCTTGTGTTTGTCTCACGCACAGCATGATATTGGTAGAGTGGAACCCTTCCCTTCTTTGTCTCTCTCGTTCAGTCTGCTATCTGCAACCCTCAGAAATAGACAAAGTCCTTATACACTCGGCAATAACACTAATGGAAGAGATCAGCCTTAAATCTCAATGACATGACCTCGCGTCCTCCTCCTCCTCCTGCTGACTCCTGTCTTTGTCGTCGTAAAAGTTTTTATTGTTAGGACAAGATAATTTTTCCTTTGCTCGTGAAGGCTACACGTTTATTTGATGGCGGGATGCCAGTTCCTCTACACTTTGCCTTATTCTGCGTCCAGATGTGAGTTGTGTAACTCACCAACTCATTATACACATTTGTTAGATAAGCGAGAACCTTGTGGCTTCTTCCTCCCCAGTGTCAGGATGTGTTTTGATTCACACAGCACATAGATGCGTGTATAATGTGGGAGCGTCCAGGACGAGTCCAGATGTTGAGTTATAGTCTATTTGTTGGGGTCTTGCTGCTTCATCGAGGTGCGCCGTGTATGCGCTTCACTTGACTAGCTATCTTTACTCGTTCCCCTGAACGTGAGGCGATGCTTTTTTGACATGCTTGATGATGCAAGTTATTGTACCGTACTTCAAAGTTGGTTCTTGTTCAGTCTGATGAGAGATGTGCTTCTTTTGTCACGTAAAAGAATGTACGTTCTTTTTTCTCGGCGTAAATGTTTGCCGTGTGTCATTTTATGTGAGGACGTGTTCCCCCCCCCCTCTCTCTCTGTCTCTCTCTCTCTCTCTCTCTCTCTCTCTCTCTCTCTCTCTCTCTCTCTCTCTCTCTCTCTCTCTCTCTCTCTCTGTCTCTCTCTCTCTCTCTGTCTGTCTGTCTCTCTCTCTCTCTCTCTCTCTCTCTCTCTCTCTCTCTCTCTCTCTCTCTCTCTCTCTCTCTCTCTCTCTCTCTCTCTCCTCTCTCTCTCGCAGTGTGTATCAGAGATGAATACCATCTCTCCCTTTTTGATATCAAGCTTTGTATAGATGGTTTGTAAGCTGCACGAGCCTTGTTGGGTCCGTAGTGGCATCTAAGGATGGTTTCCACTGTGTTAGTAGCCGCTCGGGCCCGTCTTTCACCAGCGGGAACTCTGAAGTGGACGCGGGGGGGTGGGTAAGCCTTCACATTTACTCTGAGGTGGAATATCAAACCTAAGGTATAGCAATTGACTCACCGTGCAAGTAACGGTCGCATGTTAACGTGCCTTAGGATGCAGATTGCCAACGAGTGTCTTAGGCGACAACCCACTATATTATGTAGGTCAGCCGTGGAGAAGTACTGAGTAATGCCTGCTGTACAATTTGTTACGATCTGGAGTGGTGTGGAGCATGTCTTACCTGTACTCCACTTACAGGAACGTTGACGTTTGTGTGTGCATTGTATTTGGAATGTTGAGGTTCGAGAAGTTGTTTGCAGTTAAAATTCCAAAAGTACCAAACCTGACCAAGGTTAAGAATAAAAGAAGAGGAAGAACCTGTTGCAAGTAAAACGGGAGGGGGTGGGTAAAAAAAAGTTGAAAACCTGTGCTAAAAGTCGAGAACCAGTGTTGGAGTTAAAATGTTAAAAGTGGAGAACCATGTGAGGGAGATGCATCCGTCCCTAGGCCCCCCCCCTTCCCTCCCGTAGCCTCACCCTGACTGACTTATGACCGTCCATTACTCACTGTCAAGCGTTTCCACCCTCTGGTGATTTTACCCTCGCCTCCCCCCCACACTCACAGGGTTGGACTCACCTCTTCCAGTCTATTCTTTTTTTTTTGTTATTGTTTACTACTCAGACGCTCCAAAAATGACTCCAGCTGGACTGAATTTTGTAATACTTTGGGCCCCCAAGTCCTGTATATTTTGGCGGTGGTGTACTGCTGAAAACTTCACGCCTTAGAAAACAGTTCGTTTTTCGTCATGTCGATACTATTCCTGAAGTCAGACGTTGCCTCATAGACGACCCCCTATGATGAACCCAACTGCAAGGGATTCAGTTGTGTTTTTTTTTTTATCTTTTCATTTCACGTTGGTCGCTCACTTCCCTGAAACAAGAGCTGAATGAAGACCTCCTCTCGCTCTGGCCATTCAGAATTGATGCCGGCCACTGATGGCACTCACGTTCGGTCAACTTTTTCACAGTCGGGAAGTCAACACGGGCAGCGCGCGCGAGAGAGAACCGACATGCCGGGGGGATGTTTATATAAACCGAACGGGCGATAATACAAAAATAAGAGACACTGATAAACAACGCCCATCTCCGTCACAGAAATTCATGTTGATATCGATTTTTTTTTTTGAGGGAGAGAGACAGAGAGAGAGCGATGGGTGGAGTCGAGTGGGGAAGGAGTCGACCACCGCTGGTCGATTATCCTTAGCAGGAAGTTCCTGGAATGTTGAGGAAGGGTTTGTGAAGGATCACCCCGAAGGTCTCTGGAAGGCAGAGGGTGAGTGCCTCCGCGCCCTCCCTCCGCGCAGGCTAGTCGAAGACTTGCCTGGAGAAAAGCGCCTACGAGCCATGCCTCATATGACGTAAGGCCACAGATTCGGTGTCAGTGTTGTAACCGAAATGGTCTCAAGTGACGTAAGAGGTAAGGCGACACAGGGTCGCGCTGGGAAGTTGGTGCGTTCTGACGTTGAGGAGAATTTGATCTATTATCGAGTCTGTCTGGAAAGGAAGCAAATAAGATTTTAGTCTCAAACGCCAGAAAGTTAGTGTAGGTGAGGGGATTAATTCCTCGGGTGTCAGTCTGTGTTTCGATGACATTAATTATCGTCATTAAACGTTTTTGAAATAAACTCATATATGCCTTTTATGAACTACTACTAATGCATTGCCGATATAAACTAACTAGTATTTCGAGGGGCGAGCAAAGGAGTATGGACGTATCCCCTCAGAGGATAAATGTGTTATCTTCTGGAAGAGCATCATGTAAGTATACAACATCAGCAGGAGCCAGACTTTAGATCCTTCAGCTGAAACAGTTGCAATGTTTACACAGTAGTAGATTAGGCTCTGGTGCAGTTATTCTCATTGATGTTGCCATTATTATATATATATATATATATATATATATATATATATATATATATATATATATATATACATATTATATATTATACTATCCGCCATTTCCCGCGTTAGCGAGGTAGCGCTAAGAATAGAGGACTGAGCCTTTGAGGGAATGTCCTTACTTGGCCCTCTTCTCTGTTCCTTCTTTTGGAAAATTGAAAAGGAGAAGGTAGGATTTCCAGCCTCCCGCTCCCTCCCTTTTTAGTCGCCTTCTTCGACACGCAAGGGAATACGTGGGAAGTATATAGATATATACCGTTGTTATTGTCTGCCGGTTGAAGCAGAAAGGCCGAGTGGAAACCCATCACGCCCACACACGCACACACACACACACACACACACACACACACACACCAGAAGAAGCACATACCATTTACGGTCATTAAGAGCTGGAGCCAGAATTCGAGGTCGCGATCTTGGAGAATACCCGCAGAAACCTCCGGGAGAGAGTCATTCACCATTTATACAGATTAGGTGCAGGAGGTGAGGCGGGAGACCATCATCCACCCCCCCTTCCAACCAAGGAAGATCCCGGAATATGCCCATAATTTGGAATTATAATGAACCAGGCCTGAATACCTAAAGGAACCCCCTTTCCTCACTCCGCCCTGAATTTCGAGTTGATTATCTACGGCTGTATTTAGTCATCTGAGAACCAAGCCGTGGCGGGAAGGTTGGAGGGGTTGAGCAGACACCGTTAGAATCATACGGAGGTATAAGAAGAGGTCCAGCTCTTAATGACCATTTGTGATGTAAGAGTCTTCTGGAGGTTGTATGGGTGTACTCTCTCTCTCTCTCTCTCTCTCTCTCTCTCTCTCTCTCTCTCTCTCTCTCTCTCTCTCTCTCTCTCTCTCTCTCTCTGAGTGTAGTTTTGTCATGTAGTTAAGAAAGGAATATTACATGAACAAGGTGTCGTACTGGGGTTGATTACGGAGGAGTGGTGGGGCTCTTGAGCGTCCGCTCGGCCGTGGCACAACGTTGCTGGTGTTGGCTACAAGCGGGTATGGCCCGCGTGTCCCCAGCTGCATCTCGACACTACATGTTCACTTTGGAAACGTAGTCAACCTCCCTGCCCAAAGTCTGTGCCTGGTCTCGCATGGTGTTTGTGGGTTGAATAGTCTCGGTTTTGTGATGTTTGAAACTCATATATATATTTGTCATGGTAAGGATGTATTTGCATGGTTAGGGACTAAGAATTGTTCCTTTTTTCCTTCTTTTTCCACGTTGATGAATTCCTTGATTTTGTAGAGACACAGAGAAAAGCCACTGAAGCAGGACCTGCACCGGTAAACCCAAGACCAAACGTTCACTTCCTTAGGTGTGTTGGAATCGTCTCAAGAGAGTGTCGTGCAATACTGCGTACTTTTGGTAGAATTCACACGGATGAACATTTGCATTGTGGCAAACATCTTTACATGTTGTTAATATACCTTAGAAAATGTAAATTAAAGTCTATTTTTTTTTACATGAGATCACGGTGGTAACTTACGTATAATACCTTTCGATGGTATGAACTTTTGAGCTACGTAAGGTATTCGTTATTTCTATAGCTTCATAATATCTTGCTATACGTAAATTACAGTCGTTGCTCTTTAGACAGCGAATTACGATGCGTATGTGTATTATAGAAAGACGTTGATATGTGCAGTCTGTGTGTGTGTGTGTTGGTTCAGTTGGTTCCTGTTGTATTAGCAGATTAGACTCGCCTACTGTAGATATGAGCTGATAAGACCTTAATACTCAAGGTTACATCAGCTGATTGGACCGGCACTATCAGCTGGTGCTTTCCCAGCCTCGGTGCCGACTCGCGCCTCTCGCTCGCGCTGGGCCACAAAGAGGGGAGGAGGAAGCCCCGGCTGAACGATGGAGCACACAGACATCTCTTTAATGCAGTGAAGGAGAGAGAGTAGGGACTCACCACGGGATTATGATGAAGGAGGAAAAATGATTGATGGCAGGAACGGGTGGCGTGACTCTCCCCGAAGTATTAGCGGTAATGATGCTTGCGGTCCTGGTCTGGTGCTCGTGTAGCAGTCAGCCTCGTGGACCTGAGTGGTTCAGCTGTTGGGACGTTCCCTCTCCAGTGAAATGGACGATTTTTATTGTCTTTCTGGAATTATGACAAATATCGGTCGATTTCGTTGTTTTCGAAGGCGCTTGATGGTCCGGAGAATATAGTCGGGTTTCCGTGTGGAAATGTTTGACTTCTTCAGGCACGACCTGGACGACAAGCACGACGGGACCTTTCAGGGCAAAGGCCAGGCTGTCATACCCATGCCATGGGTCCGTACCTTCGTACTCCAGGGTTTGATGAACTAATGAGAAGGATAGACCAAGTGAAGTGTTTCAGTTCGTTTATATCGGCAGTCGGTGGAGGATGTAAAGTTATTGTTCAAGAGACAATATTCCAGTAGTTACACAAGGCAGGGGAGGAAACTCGAGACATTTCGTAGTATTTACAACGATGCATCAACGTTATTGCAACCGTCGTATCTGTCACTAGAGAAACGTTTTGGCCGGCGGGCGTTGTAGTTTCAGCTCTTGAATAGATATGAATACGCGATGTAAGATTGATCCTGTATATTATTATGTATAATCATGTACTGACGTGGTCACGCAGAAAGGCGACGGCAGGTTGAGTGAAAAGGAGCAGGTAAATCATTGTTATTTTTCTTCGTCAGAACATGTTCTCTCTGGTGCTAGGTAGGAGCGTGATCGACCCACGAGAGCTAAGACGCAGTAGAACTAAAGATGCAACACACTATAGGATGGTAGTATGGCTGCGATAGATCTCCATGACCGTGGAAAACAGTCATTGACAGTAAACAGGGCAGAGAGGAGGATGCATTCAATCGCATTTTTCCTTCCAAACATGTTATGTACATCTTTGTGGGGTCTTACCACATTTTGAGACCTCATAAAACGTGTTTTATGTTGCGTTGGCTGTTAGTGGTTAATGATATCTCTACACTCAGCGAATTGCCTCAAGTCTCAGCCGTGGTAATGAGGTCTTAGGAGGAGCCCTGGCGAGTCATTTAAGGATTATCGTGTGATATGTGTAAGAGGAACGGTGTTTGTGCTTGTTGCTTTCTCCCGGGTTGATCAGAGCGGAACGAAGAGTTCACCCACTTGAGGCATTGATCACAACGGTACGGTACGTGAGTACAACGCTACGACCTTTTTAGTACAACGCTACGACCTTTTTAGTACAACGCTACGACGTTTTTAGTACAGCTATACGACTTTTTTTTTAGCACACCGGTACGACTGTTAAACACACCGGTAAGGCCTTTTTAGCACACCGGTAAGACCTTTTTAGCACACCGGTACGACTGTTAAACACACCGGTAAGACCTTTTTAGCACACCGGTACGACCTTTTTAGCACACCGGTACGACTCTTTAAGAACAACGGTATGACACTAAGGTATGATGACCCGATGATCTGCCCAGAAAGGTAAAGGCCAAGGATCATATCATCATGTGCAGAAGGCTCAAGGCCTGTGGTAACGTTGGCTGTTGTTGAGCGTGCGTGTGTGTGTGTGTGTGTGTGTGTGTGTGTGTGTGTGTGTGTGTGTGTGTGTGTGTGTGTGTGTGTTGCTCTTCGCTGCAGGAACAAGTTGGCACAGTAAACATCCTGTTTTTCGTGTGGTGCTGCCAGGTGTCCCAGATCAGAGGCCTCGGTGGCCTGGAGGCCTACTTCCTCAGGAGACCCTGACTTCACACGTTATTGGGGATGGTACACCTTGAACATCATTGCTGTGCCGCCGTGTGAATGCCCCTCTACCATGTTCTGCCGAGGGTGGGGGATTATATTGCTCATTGGACAACCCCTTGTGTATCACGGTTACACCAAAGCCTCTTTCTTCATTGTTCTCACCGTTGCTGTTAGGTGAACCTCCTCATCCCTGCAACTGTGTGTGTGTGTGTGTGTGTCGTCGACATGCCGAAGACCTCTTGCTGCCGTTGCTGACATGATGTCTACATCCCACTCGGACACTGGGAGAAAAATAGGACAAGTAAGTGACTGCCTTTGGTCGGGGGAAGCTATGTGCCCGGCGAACGCAGCGATCAATGGTCATTCCTGATACATGTGTTAGATGAAGAGATTGATATACACCATGAACCGTAGTTGAGTCGTATTTGGTACGTGTGCGTATGCGCTTCCGCAATTTGTGTGATTGCGTAGATATATGTATATTTGTGTGTGTGTGTGTGTGTGTGTGTGTGTGTGTGTGTGTGTACGGGAGAGATGAATCACACTTTACACATGAAAAATCCCGGATGGCATCGTCCCTCATCTTCCCACGGATATCATTCCCCACAGTGGTATGGCAAACGCGGACAGCTGAAATACCACCACCGAAATGCATGGTGTCAGTAGAGTGAAAGCCTGTGTAAATATCCAGACCCGGGAACTGTTCAGCTCGCAAGTATTAGAAACATTGAGGATCGCCACTGGAGAATTTCAAAGAGTCGCTGGATAGAAATCGGTAAGATTGTGCCTGACTGACCAGGTTTTAGGAGAAGCTTATTGGCCCGCAACATCAGAGAACCTGAGTGATCGATCCGAGGGGCAACTATGTGGTTTGGCCCCATACCGAACTGAGGATAAGAACGAGTCTCCACAACCAGGTTGAGGTGTGTACTTTGTGTGTGTGTGTGTGTGTGTGTGTGTGTGTGTGTGTGTGTGTGTGTGTATCTTAAACTCTAAATGGAAGTTTCAGTTATTGGGTGTATATGTCACGTAAGCTAAGGAAGGTAATCAAGAGCATGTTTTAAATCTGTAAAGATTGCCTCACTACGAGTACCAGTAGCCCAGTAGTGGACTGATATCAGCTGTCCAGTTGTGGGTAGACGACCCTTACCCCTAATTATGCCCAGATTTTAGAGACGTTGTTCAAAGATATGACGAAAACTGTGGTGTAAAAACCCCGGAGGTTGCTTTAATGAGGGCTTCCCTTTTTTTTTTTTTTCTTCCCCCCTTTTTTTTCGCATTCTGCAACATTGCATCATCATACTATACTTTGCTCGGTATTGTCAGCTGAACCTTTCTTTTCGTGGGTGACTCTTCCCAAATGTCTGACATACTGTGATAAAAGTGAAGGCCTTTTTTTTGTAGCTTTCCCTACGAAGCGGTTAACTTGGCTTGGATGTCGTATTACGTGTGTTCAGTTTCTTGCGTTATCAGAGCCCGTTTACTCGTGGTTACGCCGCGAGTGAAAGGTGGCCTTCGACGAGGTTGTAGAGCACAGGAGTGCAATCTCGTCGAAGAAAAGAGTACATCCTTTCCCTGCCACTGATCGTAGAGCAGCCATGAAGCTTCAGGAACCCCAGAGAGGGTCCATGGGGTTAGATAATAATAGAACGTGATGATGCAGGTTTTCTTTTTCTGGGATAGTTGGTGGATGTGATTATTGTGTGTGTGTGTGTGTGTGTGTGTGTGTGTGTGTGTGTGTGTGTGTGTGTGTGTGTGTGTGTGCTTCCTGCTGTCAGACAGAGCCCACTATCATCTTGTTTATTTATTTTTTTCTTTCGTCATATTGAGTCAGTTTTCCCCCCCTCCTCTCTCGCTAGGGTATCCTTGCTCCGGGAAATGAATTTCAGTATACCATTTTTGCCCTGCCTGTGTTGTTTGGAGGGGAACTTTAGCGGAGTGGGGTATGCCGGGTGGTGACGGCTTCCCTCTCCCTCTCCTCCCCTGCGAACTATTCCTGGGATTCCAGTGATGAAACAGAAGGCGGAGGACAAGCCTCCCCAGGAGGACGGGATCACTAGTTATTAATCAAGCCATATTGGCCGTCCCCCGGCCTGCCATTCACCAGCCAACGTTGATTTAATTGACATTTCCTTCAATTCATCCTGCTTTGATACCTCTCCCTTCCGTTTATTCAGTTTCAGATTTTATTAATTTCATTTTGGTAGAGGATTATACATTTTTTCTGCTGCTTCCACAATGTGGCGGGATATAGCAATCCCCCCTTTTTTTTTTCCCTATGTATTTCTATATCTATCATCCGTCGGTGGTTGTCGTCGGTGCGTCGGGCTCGCAGACCAGACGCGTGAGCTCGCAAATGTTAGCTTAACCTTTTCATGTTTTAGGTCATCAGCCGGGATCAGCATGGCTCTCTCGCTCCCTCCCATTGTGTACCGAGACTTGAGTATTTCTCCTGGGATGCTATCTGCTGCCCCCCCATCATCCTCCAGCCACCACGTTTACGAATGAGTGGTGGAGACTCCCTCTGGAGAAGTAACTCGGCCAGAACCTGGAACTCTGTCTAGCTGGCTTATCTCCCAGGAGCCGCCAGTGTGTATCAGTGATCCAGTGCTCCTGCTTGAGCAATATCCGGGCCACGGTCACACTCCGGAGGCCGCAGAGAGCTGCGTTGTGCAATAGCCTTATGTAATAATTGCCACGTTGTGGGATCTGACTTATAGTTTTCCTTTTTCCTTTTTGGTTATTGTCTTCCATATTTATCGTAGTGTTAAACTGTTACGGGGCAAGTTTTTACTTTAATAATATACTTTATGGCTACGTAGGTTTGGATAGCAGAAGCGTAACGTGTCTACACACACACACACACACACACACACACACACACACACACACACACACAAACCAAACGGATCGTTCAGAAAGATTTTTTTGTCTTCGTTTTTCTGGCAAGTGAGTGAGGCTGGGAGCGGCGATTTTCCTTTGTTAGTGGAGGGTGGAGGAGGGGTTTACGAGGAGGGTGGCGAGTGTGGTGTGATGAGCCTGCCGCTGGTGGCAGTAGTGGGGTGGCGTGAAAGGGTCGACACCATAGCGAGGGGGTTGTCTCACTATAGCCAGGGGTCACCACATCCTATATATATATATATATATATATATATATATATATATATATATATATATATATATATATATATATATATATTTTTTTTTTTTTTTTTCATACTATTCGCCATTTCCCGCGATAGCGAGGTAGCGTTAAGAACAGAGGACTGGGCCTTTGGGGGAATATCCTCACCTGGCCCTCTTCTCTGTTCCTTCTTTTGGGAAAAAAAAAAGAAAAAAAAAGGCGTAACGTGTCTACACACACAAACACACACACACACACACACACACACACACACACACACACACACACACACCAGGGTATCCACATTTTGTCCGAGTTATGGTGCGTGATTCACAGGCAGAAGTTTCTCTTCTTTGTTATTAAAAGTTTAGTCATTTGATTTTTTTGATCATTGCCAGTTAAACTCTTTGAAAACTGTGAATACTTCTGGTGGAAGTATACAAACACTGGCAGAGTCAGAAATGTCAGATATAACCCAGCGAGTGTTAATATATATTTCATTTGATCCTGCTTCTATTTTGTATGTACCTTACGTGAAAGCAGTGTGTGGGCTTGACTTTGTATAGGGAAGTTTAGGGTACCAATGCATGGAGACGCTAGGAAATAGTGCCAGTGTTGCTGTTGGCTTCCCCAAATATATATTGGTGAGCGTCATTACTTCGCCAGGGGCCAGTAAAACTGTTTTGTCTGTGTTGGCCTCACCCCTCACCCCACACATTGGCTTTTACAACTTTGCTTTTTAATTCCATCCATAATAGTAGTTTGCATTGTTCTCATACTTTACACTCATTGTTGCTCTTGTGAGTTGGTGGCCCCGATATATTTCAGTTTTACTTTTTAAACCTGATATTTTTTTTTTTTCAGTACATATTTCACGCCGCGATATGATGATCGTACGTTTTTACGAGTGCATCAGCAGCGCTTCGGGTATGTTGCCGCCGCGTTGGCACGATGGGCTCCTCCGTACCGGAGTGCAGGCAGGGTCAGGCACAGCTAGTGGTGGTGGGTTGGAGTTGCGTTGCCAGCGTCGTAACGCTTCCAAGGGAAGGAGTAGTACGTACGTATGGGAGTCGTGGATAGGGAACGGTGCTGGCGGCACTTGCTCACCAGAACGCGTGATAAGGGATAAAAAGAGAATTCCTCCGTCGTAGGAAAACTATCTCGTACTTCTCTCACTCTCTCGAACGTATTGGATGATCTCTCACGCTCCCACAGTACGCCTCACTAAATGATGGTGTTTGTCTAGCCTCCTCACCGCCCAATATCAATTCTCTTTTGTCAGGCGATATATTAACGCCTCGGGCTTGACGTCACGACTCCTGAGTGTGATGCCCTTCCCGTCGACCTTACCTCGAAGGATCTGGTCAAAGATTAAGCCATCGTACTCTAGGCGCGTACCTTCGTGCTCAAGGAATTTATGCGCAGTCTGACATGGAATCTGATCTGCCCATTTTCTTTGAATTTTTTTGAACGTGATTGTACAGCGAAAACGGATAATATATATAGGTATGTGTTGATAAGTAGGAATGAAGAAGATATTGTATCGTTTACCCAGCTTCCCCTTGTTGCTGGCTCGGGAAGTGGTCCTATCACTTCTTACTACCTACACTGTTAGTACCTGTTGTGCCAGAAGACTAGACTGGGTGATTGCTTCATTGACGGGCTGGCTACACCATTAAGAGCCATAGCGTTTGCGTCATTAAGGACCACAGCTATTCACCATTATGCATCACATCTCCTGTATCATTAACGATCTTAATCCCCTGCCTCATTAGACACCAAACCTTCTTCACCACAGCTGTTGCGCCATTAAGCACTTACAGTTCCTGCACACTTAGCGTCGCAGCTCCTGCACCATCAGCTGAAGCAGACTTATCCACAGTTAAACAATAAAACGCTACACCATCAAATAACATTGACTGCAACAGCATTAAACACTGCAGCCGGGACCACAAATCAGCACCATTGACTTTTGAGTTGTTAACATAGCTCATGTTTTTACTATTGAGCCGCATTGATTGATGCACAGCTAAAGGTAGCGGAAGTAATTAGTTACTGGTTACTTGTTTTCTTTTTCTTTGAATTTAAGAGGGCAGTTCCTGGTTGTGTATGCTGCGGAAATGAGACGTGAGATATTAGTTCTGGACTCCCGGATGTCAGAGGTTAATCCCCTTTTACTTGCCATGTTATTTCAAGCGAGTAGCTGGCCAAAGACATTTTCAGCATGCACTGTAATGTACACAACGCCTGACTACTCGTCAAAATACACCCAGATATGCTTTGACCTCCTGACCTACTTACACCATAGACAACACAGACTTCGATTTTCAGATCGGGAAACAGGTACGCACCAAGTTACTGATTTGGAATATCATCGTAGGTGAGAGACTGGATGAACCTGTGAAACTTGGGAACACAGAACCAAGGTACTCACTGTTCAATCTGCGATCACACAGAACCAGTTGATGATCACCGTAGTCGCATTTTGGATTATGCAGAACCACTAAGTGAGGAAAATTGTAACTATACTCTCATTTTCGGTGGGCACAGGACCAATAACCGGTAACGAACTTTAATAAGCAACATACCTGTATCGTTAAAGAGGAGAGACTGCTGCACCATTACACAGCATAGATTGCCCTACCATGAAACAGCGTAGACTGTCGCATGGTTAAAGTACATAGACCGCTCTTCCATGAAACAACATGTAGTGCTGGGGCAACGAACAGCATGGACGTCTACATCAATAAACCGCCTAGGCTTCCACACCATTAAACAGGATAAACTGCTGCGTCATTAAACAGTTAACGCCCGCGCCATTAAACAACGTAGACACCTGCACCATTAGACAACATAGACACCTGCTTCGTTGAACAGCATAGGCACAGCAGCATCATTAAACAACCGCTCCACCATTGAATATCATAGACCGCCGCGCCATCAGATAACTTTACATTGATGCGCCATTGAATGATAAAGAGAGTTGGACCATTAAACTTTAGAGGATACTGCACCATTAACCCACCGGACTGTTGTTGCGGTATTAAGCATCATCATTATGACCACTGTCGACATACCTGGACAAAACCGTCAATATTTAAAACTCGGAACACCTGATTTGCCGCTGTTTCCTCCACATATTCCCCTCCCCCCCAGAATTTCTACATACATTCACCTGGGGGCATTTGATCGTCAGTCATTATGGATGATGCATTTGATGCGCAGTGCAAATAATTCCCGGTATTGTTTTGACATGAATTTGTAGTGCGTATTTTATGGTGCCCCATTGACTTTCCCATTGTTTGGTGTGGCTGTTTGTTGACCGTAACCTATCCTCTCTCTACCCATACCCCAGCACCTGCAGTACTCCCCTCTACTCACATCAGTGCCACTACCCCTCATCATCGCTCCGTCAACTGCTGCCCCACCCCACATCAAATCCCTACAAGTGCGGTATTCCACCCCTTAATAGCCATCCACTCACAGTACCCATCCACCTGCGTTCGCAGTAACCCACCACTCGTATTATTAGCTCTCCACCCACAGTAAACCTCCACCCGTAATCGTTATCCATCTCTCCCCCCACAGTAACCATCCACTCATGATAACCCTTCACACACAGTAAACCTCCACCCACAGTAGCCCTCCTCCCACAGCAGCAGCCCTCCGCCCACAAGCAGCCACCATCCCACGGTACAAGCTATTGGGAGCGAAAGAAAACACTCTTGAGACTTATCTTTGGAGCGCAGAGGAGAGAGAGAGATATGACTTAATTTGCACATGACCATTTCTGGAAGGCATGGTTGTCAGAGCGTGCGTTCGCGTGAGCGAATCATTCACTACTTGGAAATAAAAAGGCCGGGATGACTGGGAAATGGCACCTCGAGAATCAGACGATGCCATAAATACAATTACGGAAACCTGTAAGTATCCGTGGCGTCGATACTATCAACTCTTCCTCCGGCAACCTACCGGCCGCAGGGACCCTCCCATCATGGCAGCCCTCCAACCATCCTCTCCCTGCAGCCTTCCAATCCTAGCGACCCTCCTCCCATCGTGGCAGCCTTCCAGCCATCCTTTGTCGGCAGCTTCCTAGCCAGGGCAGCTCTCCAGCCGTCCTGACTCTGCAGGACGGCTTACCTGCAGGCGTGGCAACCATCCTAACTCGGCAGCCTTCCAGTCAGGGGCAGATCGCCACTCCATCCTGGCTGCCCTACAGTCGTGGCAGCCCTCTTACCTGCGTAACTCATTAGTCAAGGAAGCCATCCATCTCAGCATGGCAACGCACACATCATCATTCTTAGGCATCCCTCCATGGCAACCCATACATAAGTGGGACCCATCCTTCCACGGCAGGCCATACATGATCCTTCCTTGGCATCCCATATGCCTGTGTAGCCATCCCTGCGTGACGCATCAGGCGTGGCAACCTACTAGTCCTCATGACGATCGACTCATAGGACTGCTTCTCTTGGCATCGGGTCAGTCGTGGATTCTGAATCGTCCCATCATGGTGTCGTCCAGTCATGATTACGGTCTGGTCATGGCAACCTTCCTTTCATGACAGCTCTCCATGCATGGTAGCGCCCCGCCCATGGCGGTGTTCTGGTCAAGACAGCCTGCTAGTCTAGTCATTACTAACCCTCTTAAGCTTCTTGGCGGCCAGTTTGCCGTCTTAACATAAAGCGAGCTCTTGGCGATACCTGATTCTCTCTCCCTCTCGTCCTACTGGTGTCCGAGCGCCCTGGTAGCAAGCACCGCGTTGATCATGGCTTCCAATCCCCGGGTCTCGAGCAGTCACTGTTGAAATACGTATGTGTCTGGAGGCTGACGCGCAGGCCACTGGCAGATTTTGAAATGGGAAGACAAAATAGAAGGATAAGGGAGTATGCGAATTTCATTTTCTATTTTTAAGCACAGGTAGATAATTAATTTACATACTTACTGCTGCTGAAGTTTATACGTTTTCCGTAGTTCTCGGGAATATAGAATGTGTTAATAGGTGTGTTGCACAGGACAGAGTATAAAAGCAATCTATTGTGTGTTTGGAGGAGAGGTATTTGTGCCTGAGGAGACTTGAAGCGGAGAAAGGATAGGTCAACGCGTTACCTACTCCAAGGCGGATCTGGAAGTCGTGTTATCTGATAAGGATAACAAGGTTGAAGAGGGTATCACAAGCTTTATGATTTGATATCGTAGCAGAAAAAAAAAAAAGAGTAGGTCTGGCAAAGGCTCCATAGTGCATAAACACAACAACGTGCAGTGAGCGAAGATTTCCATTTCATTGTAATAGGAAAGCTGTAGTTCGACGGAAGGAAGCCTGTTCTATAAATGTAAACAGATCAGGTTATTGAATCGTTAAATTGTAGTGAAAAGTGAAAACTGTAGCGAAACTTTTTGCGTTGTACTAAAAAATGGGAATCAGGCATAAGACAGTTGATTTTCACATTTCAGTTGAAAATTACTAAATGAAGGAAGTACTCACATAAAACATATTAAATGAAATAAGTCCTAATATAATGATATAAAGTACTAAATGAGTCAGGGGTCCGACCCGTTTGCCCTACGCCGCAATGCTGGTTCACTTTCCCACTTGTGCAGGTATTTTGTTGGTGGTTTTTAGGTCACTGGAACCTGCTGCGTGTGTGCCCACACCGCTAGGTAGAGCGCTAGCTGCTGCGTCAGATGCTTACTGTGTGGCCTTTGGCACCTCAAGGGTGGGTCGCTTTGATAGCCCGTTTCTTTCCCCAA
Source organism: Panulirus ornatus (assembly GCF_036320965.1). Lineage (NCBI taxonomy): Eukaryota > Metazoa > Arthropoda > Malacostraca > Decapoda > Palinuridae > Panulirus > Panulirus ornatus. The sequence goes on along the minus strand of NC_092252.1, from coordinate 12,611,578 downwards.
CACTCGAAGCCTTGGAACTCTTGTACCCTCTCATGTCTTTCCCAATAGCTATGATCTGGCACGTTTAAAAGACAACTCTTTCACTCCCTCCAAAATTCGTCAGTACTTTCTCTCGTCTCTTTTTCCCCTTCATTAACATCTCATATATATTGATTAAGGCCAAGCCTTGATGTGGCCTTTTGTCCGTGATTGGAAACTCCAACGAAGAAAAGAGAAGAAAAACTGATATACCCCATTACTTACTTAAGATTAAGTGCCAAAGAACTAAATAAGGCAAGTACTTTTATAGTGATATAAAATGCGTCGTCCAGGAAGCTTGCTTCATTTTGTAAACATACAGAATTCTTTGCAAAGTTGGGATGGTATCGTGATATATACATAGGAACAGAAATGGGGAGAAGGCTCGTGAAAGTGTGACGAAGAAAGATGTGGAAGTTTCTCTTCAGATATACAGAAAAAAAAAACACATTAAGGAAATGTACAAAGCTTTATGTATATAGTTATCCAAGTTATTGATAAGAGGTATTTGAATGTTGAACTATACGCGGAAACAGAAGAGATTCTCTTTATGACGCTGAACAGTAAAAGGAAGAGAAATGATATGTCAGTGTCGAGATGATGTGTGGCAGGAGGAACGTGAGGTTAAGTTGCAGTGTGGCCGGAGGAATGTGAGGTTGAGGTGAGGTGTGTCGGGAAGAATGTTGAGGTGACGTGTAGTAGGAGGATTATGAGGTTAAGTAGAAGTGTGAGGTGAGGTTGAGAAGAGGTATGGTAGGAGGAATGTGAAGTTGAGGGTTTAGATGAGGTGTAGTGGGAGGAATATGAGGTTGAGGGTTTAGATGAGGTGTGGCAGGAGGAATACGAGTTGAGGGTTATAGTAAGGTGTGGCAGGAGGAGTGTGTGTGTGAGGGCTGAGATAACGGGAGGAATGTGAAGATGAAGTTAAGGCGTGGCAGGAGGAATGGTAGATTGAGTTGAGGTGTGGCAAGAAGAATATGAAGTAGAGGTTGATGTGAGATGTGGTGGGAGAATGTGAGGTTGAGATGAGGTGTGGCAGGAGTACTGTGAGGTTGAGTGTTTAAGTGTGGTGTGGCAGAAGGAATATGAGGTTGAGTTGAGGTGCAGCAGTCGGCTTACGAGGTTGAGGTGAATTGCGGCAATAGGAATGAGAGGTTAAGATGAGGCGAGGGAGGAGGAATGTGAGGTGAGATGTGGCAGGAGGAATGTGAGGCCAGGCCAGGAGTGGATGCCCCGAACGGTGGTGGGCGGGCGGGCGGACGGGCGCCTCTCCTGCCGCTGCTGCTGCTAACTAGCCGGTCGATACGCCCCCGACCACCACCACCACCACCACCACCCTACTCCTCCTCCTCCTCCTCCTGCTGCCCACCTCTTCTGCTGCTCCTGCTTCTGCCTCCTACTGTCTTGACACCCACGACACTCCACATATGTCTGTTCCTCGTCGCCCTATCCTTCATCCTCCGCACACCCCTCTCTCCTAAGAGCTGCCTTTCCCCAGGGCTGTGGCGGTGGTGCTGCAGGTGTATGTTACTCCTGCTCCTCTACAAGCCACTCTGACTCCTCGAGTATTATTTTACTGGAGTTGACCTTGATCTCGGCAGCGCTGCTGCTGCCGCCGGCTGTATTGACCTCTGGCCCCCCAGCTGCATCTGAATCGTGGACTGATGCTCTTGATGCCGAGGTTTATGACCCGCTGTGGGACGCGTGCACTCCAGCGGCAGCAGCAGGAGGCGGTCCCATCACGACCCGGGCGCTGGGCCACACCCCAAAACACGTGCTAGTCTGCATCCCACTCCAGTCTCCACCACCACACCCCAGTCATCCCCGCCACCCCTGCACAGCACCACTACAACCTCCACCGTACTCATTGCTGCCTCTGCATCTCTGTCATGAGTCATCCACCCATACCCCTTACTCATTCCAGCCATTGCTGCACATCACCACCACTCAAAACTGCTTCCACAACCCTGCCTCTATAAGGCCCCTCCACCACGACACTCCCCCCCTACTACGCACGGCTCACCACACCCCTGCTCTCATCCCCTCCACCATTCAGTACTGCCTCCACACCCCTCCCCCCCCGTACCGCTAGTGTGTGACCCCGCTCTACGTCCCCTTCAGTGAGCACTGGTGCACACTGCAGCCTCCAGTCCTCCTTCCCTGCCCCAGTAAACTTTTCCATCGGTCACCATAACCCTCACCACCCTCAGCCAGTCACCGCGCCACGTCGGTTGACGAATGATCCCAGCATCCTCTCCTCCAGTCACCATCATCACCGCACACCCCCCACAGTTGCCACCATCACCACCGCCACCACATCCCTCCGTCAGTAACCACTAGTAACCACATACCACTTCCAGTCGTCAGCAATACTCTGCCAAAACCCACGCCCTCTCTGTTATCACCGCCGTCGTGCCCTTCCAACCACCCACCGCCAGTTTCGCCGTCATACATCTCTCCATCAGTCACCACCATCACCACCGTGTCGTCACCTGTCACTACTACATCACCCTCTGTATCACTCAACCTCATCACTGGTCATCTTTCAGTAGACACCGACACCGCTGCCACACTTCTTTTGCCTGTCACCATGATTTTATTCACCAGGTCACCACCCTTCACCGCAGCTACGACATTTCCGAGTCAATTACCATCACATCTCGTCGGTCTGCCTGTGGAAACCACGCCCTTCCGCTGGTTATTGTCACCGTCATCATACCCCTCCGACTTGCACCACTACCACCACTCCACCGCCACTGATCATCACCACTGCCACACCTCATAGCCACCAGCCACCACCCCTGCTGGTTGCAGCTGTGCTTTATATTCCAAGACACTTTTGGTGCATGTGTTAACTAGTGGATCGATACGTGGCACCACGCCCATCCGGCACACCTCAGGTCCTCCTGGTCGGCAGCTTACCCTCACCCCCACCACTCCCGCTTCTCCTGTTGTCACCATCGCCACTGTATAATATATGCCCTTTATCACCCGCGTAACCACCACCGTCCAACCAGTACCTGGACTTCACCTTAAAGGGTCCCGGATGAAGCCTTTGCGCACACCACTGTCGCCACCGGCACCTCCTGCCTCCTGATGTCCCTCGTCCCCGAGTTGCAGTTCGACACCACAACAGCATCGAACCCAAAGGAACTTGTATACAACGCTAACGCCACAGGAAAATCTCAGTCCCAGCCATTGTTGCTTCAAGTAATCAGTAGACCCACTAACCCATTTTTTGTGCAGACAGTTGTTTGTTTAGCACACGCTTAACAGTTCCCCTTCCTTTTCATTGTTTTTACGTTTCTCGATATATTTGTAACGTATGGGTATAGGTGATTCAACATTATTATTATTTTATTATTATTATTATTATTATTATTATTATTATTATTATTATTATTATTATTATTATTATGATTATTATTATTATTGATTATTGATTATTTATTATTGTTATCGCTGTGTGAGCACATCACCATCCTCCTGGCCATGATAGTCACTAGCAGTCCCTTCGGCTAGTCACCTTGCTGGCGAGGGCCCCTAACATCGTCAAGTCTTTGTCGTCGTCTTCAGGATCCACCTTGATTATCAGCTCCATGATATCTTGTTAGCCTTCAAGTCTCAGTGTTAGCATTTGGTGGTGTAGGGGATGGATGTACGGCCGGCGCTGAAGTTAATTACTTGAATAATGCTGTGCACCTACGTTGTTAGATGGGGTAATTAAACTGGTTAGCGAGCGAGTGATGAGGTTACCATGGCTGATGAGCGATGTGCTGCCGCCTCTTACATTCATAATGCCATTGGTGTTGGTGTTGGCAGTGTTGATGTTGCAGGCGTTGGGGTGGGGGGGTTTGACGGTGGGTAGGTGGGTGTTGATGACAGGTGTGGGTGAGGGTGGTACTGGATGATGATGATGATGATGTCTCGAGTGGTGGTGATCGGTGATGATGATGGTATGGGTTGATGCTCTTGTTGGATGTTGATGACAGGTGTGGGTGATGGTGGTACTGGATGATGATGCCTCGAGTGGTGGTGATCGGTGATGATGATGGTATGGGCTTGATGCCCTTGTTGGATGTTGATGACAGGTGTGGGTGATGGTGGTACTGGATGATGATGATGATGATGCCTCCAGTGGTGGTGATCGGTGATGATGATGGTATGGGTCGATGCTCTTGTTGGATGTTGATGACAGGGTTGGGTGATGGCGGTACTGGATGATAATGGTGATGCTGGGTAGTGATGAAGATGGTGGTGGTCATTTTGAGTGATGATGATGATGATGGCCACGGTGGGTGATGATCGTGATGTTGGGTGATGTTGGTACTAATGGATAATGCTATTGATGTTGGATAGTATTGCACTGGAAGATGTTGTTGGTAATGTTGGATGGTGGTGGTGGTGGCTTCATTTGATGTTTGTAGTGCTGGATGAAGTGGTGGTGTTGGAAGCTGATTAAGTGACCGGTGGTTGATGACAGTGGGTTTTGGACGACCTGAGGGACTTTGAAGAAATAAGAAAGAATGTTATGTAATGAATGTAAGAGAAGATGATCAAGAGATACAAGAATCAAGATGCTGGCGATTACCTGAAGATGCAAAGAGAGAATGTGTAGAAGAATATGAGAGATATGAGATGGCGCGTCACTGGTGTAATGGAACACGTCAGTCGTTCACAGATTTTGAACTGCCATCAGGGGAGATCTGACAGCGAAGACGGTGCGATCGAGGAAGTCTTTCCTTGAGCTAGAATGAGAAGACGGGAAACATTGACTCTAGATTTTTTCCCCTGCTTAACCGTTCTCAGTGAAGAGGAAATTTGCTGGGGTTCAGGGGGGAAAGTGAGAGAGATACACGAAAACACTGTAAGATTGTGTGGAGTAGGTTAAGGATAGAGAGGTCCCAAAGATGTGGGAAGCATCAGAAAGATACGCGGGATGCTGGACGAGAGAGAGAGAGAGAGAGAGAGAGAGAGAGAGAGAGAGAGAGAGAGAGAGAGAGAGATCACACGGAGAATCGTGTGGACTTGTTCCAGTGTTTATGTGCCCTGAATCGTGTCGCCGGGCCGACACCCCGTGGGTGATAGCAGTGCTGAACCCGACCCCCATTAATGAAGCAGCTGTAGAGATAAGAGCGCATGTAAATGAGAATATCGGCGTGTGTGTTGCAATGCATTTTACTACGGCTTCCAGAGCTGCGAAAAGGATATAGTTTTGATTTTTGTCAGCCACATTACCCGTATAACTGAGACACCAACTTCTGAAATACACAAACCGAAAATCATGCTCTTGGAGCGTCGACGGTACACACCAGGGTTTAGCTTGGAGCTTTAGCAGTGAATTGGTTTATTTGGATGAACTCCCAACTGGTGTTGGTGTTGTAGGTCCATTTGCAACGCGAGGTTGAGATGGTAGCGCTGCTATTGCTGCTGCTTCAGTATCTGTTGATACAGATGTGCTTCATTTGTTCTGATCAGGTTCAACATGCTGTGTATCCGACGCTGAGGTGATGAACACACACACACACACACACACGCTCCAGCACGATCAGATTTCCACTGGGTAGTCAAGTGTACGCTGCTTTAAGCTGTAATACAATCGGTTCATCATGAATCACGAAAACTAGATTGAAGTATTTTGAAACACACGCAAAGAAAAAAAAAACGTGAATGTATCGAAGACTTCGAAGACTCGCTTGGTAAGCCAGTGTATCAGGGGCGCTTCGAAGTGGCGAGTTATTTGTTATTTCCACTGAAAGTCTTCAAACGTTAGTGTGGTAACTTTTGACATGTCATGGTAGGTACGTCATGACTTGACACCCGTGAGTTGGACGGTGCGGCCCTTAAGCACGACAGAGCTCCACTTGAGCACGACGACGTGACTCCTCTTACTGTCGTATTTGACCTTTCCACTTGACCTTTGAAAGGAGAGGTCAAAGGCCAGGGCCTTCGAACCCAGTGGCCACACCGTCGTGATCAAGTGGCTAAGACGAGGAAATGGAAGTTTTATGATGACGCGTTGGTGGGTGTAGACCTGTGTGTGTGTGTGTGTGTGTGTGTGTGTGTGTGTGTGTGTGTGTGTTACACTGATCATGATGAGCTACCCTTAGACTGTAACCTGATGCCCCCAAGACTTCGATGGACAGATAGACTGAGGAGTCCACCGGACAGTCTATTGATGGCAGCGACCAAGGTTCCTCTTGGATACAGCCCCCCAAGGCCAGGGTGATTTTTAGGTGGAGTGGCAGGATGATGTTGATGATGATGATGATGATGATGATGGTGTTTTCGCAAGTCAGGGCTGTGGAGAGATGTGGGACTGTCAAGATGGAAGCGTTCCCAGTGCACGGACGATGATGCTGAGTGGGAAATGCATCTGAAATGGCGTTCCGTCAGACTGGTGCAAGAGGAACTTTCTTTAGATATATGATATATAGTATTTTTTATGATAGTATCTCCCCCAACTTCTTTCTTATCGTTGGTAAACAGTTAGTGCCCACAATTTATGACTGTATCGACCACTATATATATTATGGGTAATTTTCAGTTACGGCTTGAAATGATTTTATGTGTTGGTGTGAAAATATTCCTTTTTTTTTACTGCCTGTTTTTCCCGTGAAATTAAACAGAGGAAAGTGTATATTTGTTTAAGTTGATAGTATTCCAGGCATGCCAGATATGTTGATTGTGACGAGTAATTGTGCGACATTTCTCTCTCTCTCTCTCTCTCTCTCTCTCTCTCTCTCTCTCTCTCTCTCTCTCTCTCTCTCTCTCTCTCTCTCTCTCTCTCTCTCAAAAACATTCAGGCATACCCCAGTTATAGAGTGTCCTATATAGTTCTATAGGTTTGACCTTAGCAGAAGTTGTACACGGAAGCATGGGATGACTGCGGTAGGGCCACACTCGAAGTTCACATTATGGTATGTGGTGTTTATCATTATATATATATATATATATATATATATATATATATATATATATATATATATATATATATATATAATATATATATATATATATATATATATATATATATATATATATATATATATATATACACACACACACACACACACACACACACACACACACACACACACACGCACACAAGACAACTCAGTAAAGATTTTTCCGAATATGAAATAAATTTTTCGAGAGAGCAATTTTCGTTTCTTGTCGAGGCTGTCAGTGTGCAGGAGGCAGCAGGGGTTAGTGAGCTCCTCACCCTCGCTGTACTCGTCGGACTCGCAGTAAAATTTATCCTCGGGAAGTCGCAGGGAATCGACTGCTCAGCTGCTCTGTGTGACATGTTTTCTCTTGGTCCGGGATTTAAGCTCTTGAACACGACTTTGCGAGCACGATGGCACGACCCCTTTGGCAAAGGCGGTACGACCCTTGGGTATGGTTGGCGTGACCTTTGATCTGACCCTTAAGGGTCTGGTCACTGGCCACAGCCTGGTCGGTGGGCCTTGGCCCAGGCGAGGCCACGGACCCTTCTGGGGAGAAATTTAGAGTAGGGAGAATTCCAGCTGAGGATGGTGGGGGAGGAGCTAGGGAGAGGAGATTCCAGGGGGGGAAATTACGTGAGTGGGAGAAACGTGTCGGGATGGCCAGGAGAGACGGGTAGCGCAGGGAAAATCCAAGACGGAGGGAGGATTTAAGGGAAGGGAACGGGAGTGGTGTCTATGGATGACGTTTCTGTGGTGAATAAGAAGGCAAAAGGTTATTTTCGTGTGAATGAATAAGGAAGATGATAACGGATGAAGGTAACGACTGAAGAGAGGTTGGGAGGAGGAGGAAATTCCTTGGAGGGAAGAGGCTAGAGGAAGAGGTTGAGGGAAAGAAGAGACAGAGGGAAGGAGGAGGCACGTCAGGCAGGACAGTAAAGATAAAAAGGGTCTTCCTGTTTATGGAAGGCGCAAGAACCAAGTTTTCTTTTCCGCTTTCTGGAAGTCGTTAAGATAAATCCAGGTCCAGGGCCAAGACTGGGTTGTCGCTGCCGTCTGAGTGGCACAGAGGGTTTCTTCTGGTCATTGCGGCCCCACCCTTGAAGACAGAGACCACCAGGGGAATTTACCCACCGCAGACCACGGAAGAGGGTACACGAATGATTCATCTCCGTCGTAATCACGTAAGGATGACGCTACGACCCTTCAGCACGACGAATAACCCACAAGGAATGGCTTTTTGACCGGACACGTTAAGGGCCTGGCCGCTGACCCAGCGATTAAGGTCATCATACCCAAGGGTCGCACCGTCGGGCTTCAAGGGTCGTACTGCCTTGCTGAAGGATTGTGACGTAGTTCTCAAGCGTTAGCTTTATCATTACCGTAAATCCACTGGCTAACACAAGCTGCTTCTCAGGTTCATTGAAAACTTACAGGTATTACAAATGACTGTAATTTTTCCTCTCTGGCCTGACTGACTTCTGATGCGTTAATGATTGGCAGAATTACTTTTGGGTGTTCCTTTTTTTAGTCACACTATTGTTTGACTCTTTTAATTAATATAACATCTGGCTGTAGTTCATGGACAGGAAGGGATTATCATTGAAATCTGTCATCGGACATTTTACTGACAAGTAAAGGTTTTTTATGCTTGAGACCTGGTTTGAAAACTCGACGCAGAATATATTGCAGAGATTGTGAGACAGGAGCACCCAACCGTTCAATATATAAAATTATGAGACCTGATATTAAAACTAGATATGTAATATTATATGTTATGAAACTTGGCACTACGTACGCAGTAATGACTGTCCCTTAAAAAAAAAAAAAAGATATTGTAATGAAACTACGATACGTTTAAAGCTGTTGTGATATTACAATCTGGGCAGCATCGTTGTTGATCCGGCAGGTTGTTGGGGTTTTATTTCGTGCAGTTACCAGCCGTAGAACGCTGTGACGGTATTGTAGTGTCAGTTCCATCGTAGCGCGGTGGGATGTTATGGTTTTGATTAGCAGCACCACACGGTAGCATCATCGTGCCAACTTATGGAAATAACCGACGGATTAGAAACGTTGCTTCAGAAGTAAGGAAGATATGAACCAGCGTGTATAAACAGGACTTATGCTCCTCGAGGAAACCGCACTTGCGCTTTCGGTATTCGATCGGTCTCGCACACGGCACAGGATACACTCACAAACGACAGTGTTGTCCTCACCCGCAGAAGACACCAGAGGAAGTGTGAAGATCCCCTTCGTAGAAAACGATTAGAAAATACGATTCTTCAGCGAGCCCAAACAGAGCAACAGTTGCCTTCTCAAAGAAGCTGACCGGATGGATCCCACGAAACTGTTTGATGATGACACTCTCGTCTCCAGTCATGGTAACCAGGTGCCGGAGTGCTGTAGTTTGCCGTCATCGCCGTTCAGTTGAGGCTGGGCGATGTTGTCTAGTTACTGCAAAGCTCATTCGCGGCTTGCGTTGCGACTGCGTCCGAACCACATCTCCGGAGACCGACTGAATTCAGTACGACAGTGTTTTTAGGCATCCCAGGCATGGGGGATAGACTGTAATTCACACATGGCAATATCTGGAACGCATGACGTACAGGTGTACTGAAGTCGTTCCTTATTGACATAGCAGAATGTAAAGTAGCGAGGCAGATGTTGAAGACTTTCTGAAAAATACGTGAAAAAAGAACTTCCGGACCTCACTAGTGAGAACTAGAGCCATTAGCGAACACTGAAGTGCAGAAATTAAAAACTGTGAAAAAAAAATGTGTGCTTGTTGTAGAAGATATGTAGGTAGGTCTGAGAGCCGTGGCCTGAAAAAGGTCGAAATTCATCCAATAAGCAGCAGTACAATGCGGCTTGGTTCCAAGTGGATATATATATAGAAGGTAATGTAACAATCCCATATGGGTACGAACGAAACCGTGTTAGTCTATACTGGGAGGTTGTTATTGGCTCTGGCCTGGTAGAAAGATGTATCATCATCGTTCAACAAAGTCTTGTCACAGTGCTGATGGCGGAGTACTTACCAGAGAGGAAGAATTCTTAGCAACTATTTTCATAGCCGTAAAGTACGGAAATACTTACTGAAAAGTACACAGATTTTTTTTTTTTTTAAAGAAAATCTCGCGAAGAATTCATTTAGTGAAATTTAGAACTTGGAGAACAAGGAGGGTGGTGGTTTGGGGGGGGGGGGACATGGGTCGTAAAAAAAAAAAGGAAATAATAAAAGGCTGTTGACGGTCTGAGCTGCACCGCGGGCGACGTATCGACTATAGCCAACCCGAGCGACCGGCCTGATATTACGTTTTGGTCAGCCTGGGCCCCGCTGGTTGTAGCCCCGCGGGCCGGGGTGCGGGCGGCCTCGGTCGTGGAGGGGGCTTCCTTAGGGACTGGCTGGGTGGCAGGTGGGGGTTTGGTCATGGTGGTGGGCAGGGCCTGGGGTTGTGAGAATGGTGGTAGTATGGCAGGGTAAAGTGGCAGATGATGGTAGGTGGTAGGAAGGGTATGAGGGTGTGTGGTGCGAGGTGTGGTAGGGTGGTGGTGATGGTGGTAGAAGTCGGTATCTGGAGGCAGGGTAAGATACGGTTGTGGTGGTACCGATGGTGGAACGGTAGAATGTATAGTACCTGCTGGTGTTGTGAGCATTGGAGTGCCTTACACAGTAAGGAGAGTTCAGTCAGTTGTCGCCTGCTTTGGTAGTCACTGTCACCAGAACTGTCAAGTATGATTGAGTGTCACACCTGCGGCTCACACTTTATTGTTTACCCTGGGAACCTTAACGTGTTGCAGGGGGCAGGATGTACGTAGGTGTCTCTTGAGCGGGTTCCCGTGTGCACGGCTCGTTGCCCTTGAAAACTGAAGGACTCTCATTGGGTGTCATTGTTTTATGACTCTGCAGGTTTTGTGAGCCGTGGTGAAATAAAAAAAGCTTGCTTTATTGCTGTTTATGAATTTTCATATCTTTCAGTTGTTACGTGTGTGTGTGTGTGTGTGTGTGTGTGTGTGTGTGTGTGTGTGTGTGTGTGTAATTACATGTTCATTCTGTATGGGAGGGAAGGTCTACAGTCGTGAGCTCTCATCTCTTGAACTTTCACTGTTAGTCTAAAACTTTTTTTTTTGCCGTGCATATTCACTGCCTCATATCTCAAGTTTGTTCCATCCTCTAGTACCCTCCTAATTTAAAAGTACTTCTCTATAGTTTATGTGTGTGATCTTCTCCAAGCCTTTGATAAGTGATGATGGCGTGTACTTCAGGTTTCTTAATTTCTTTCTCCGGGTATGACATTTCTGGCTGCCTCTTTACCACGGCTCTGTGGCACAAGGAATCAGTGGATGTAGCTGGTAGAGATCAGAAGTAGAGGCGTTCGGTTCGTGCATGACTCGTGGTCCTTTTCTAACTGGTCTTTTTACGCTTCAGTCACAACGGACCCGGCCCTACTGGCTTGTCTTCTTGCCGTGCCACACAGACTAAATCCAGCGCTCACACAGTGTCTTCAAGCTTTACTCAACTCTGACAAGGCCAAGCTTGACCTCTTTCTTGTGTGAGGAGATGCCCTTGCTCTCATTTATCTTTTATAGCTTAGCCCAGACTTTCCTAGAACCTCATTTGCTTTCTTACTGTAATCAGGCGTAGCTCATCCCTCACTTGTCCCTCCTCTGCGCTGAAGACCTCCGGTAATCCCTCACTAAAGCCACTAAGTTGTCTCACTTATGCTTGAGGACTCACGGTATCCCCCATTTGTTTTCTGGTCCTTACTGAAGACTTAGCCCAGGCGTCACTCGTAGTTAACTGTGATATGTGTGCAGTGGTTTATTTTTCCAGCTCCGTTCCCATTCATCATTTTGGACAATAATTGGTTTAGTGTCACACCGGAAATTAAATTCAGAATGTTGATATATTTCGTATTGATAAAACTTCTCAGGTAATTATCATGTTAATTTTGAAATGTGAGCATTTCAGGTTAATGGATTAATTAAAAACGCGCAAACTAAGTTAAACTGTAGAGATTCATCATCTGACTGAATAAATATCATATCAGTCTGGTGTTTGAAGGGAAGCTACAGTCGGTGTGAATGTGGCGGGCGACATAGCTGAGTGAGAGTGGAAATATTTCTCTTCCTTCTTTCATCTTTCCTCCTCCTCCTCCTCCTCCCCTTGCCACTTTGAAGACTCCGGGTCTACAAACACCACAGAAGTTCAGAGTAATCCCCACTATTTTTTTTTCTCCGTTAAACTCTCATCATTTTACCTTTACAACCGTCGTGGCTTCGACCTGGGCATGCCTCTTCCCGTCCCGTGTCGTCTGTGTTGACAAGAAAAAAGATACATTTCACATAGATTGAATTGTATTGAAAGATGTATGTATCTAAGCACTAGGGGTATTGTGCCTGCTGTTGATAAAGACACGATTGTACTTCGCCCAAGATGAGAGGATGAAAAATGTACTCACTGTCACGCGAGGGGAGTATGTACGTAGGTGCCAGCTGGTGTGGCTTCAGAAGGAAAACGTAATTTGCTGTTACTTTTCTTCTTCAACGTCGTGTGATGATCGGTGCTTTGTCACCTGTTTGAGTACGGCGTATCTCTGGGTGACGTGCACTCTGGCTGGCGGATGCTTTGGCTAACGGATACTGGTGACAAGGCTGAGGCTCGAACCATTCACTGTCCTGTGGTTCATGGTGGTTGTCTTGGTATGTAAGGCAAGGTTAACGGGACTGTTTACTTCGCCTCTGCTTCCTTGTGTAAGATTTTCTTACGTTTGCGAAAGGTTCCTTGCCCTTAAGTTCCTGATCATCCTTAAGTTAGTGTGGAGGCCAGATATGTGTAGGCATCACCCATGAATCTAACGTAAAATGTCTGAATGGGAAAATTGTTGGTCCATTACCATTCTATTGATGGTGTTGTCAAATAGTTTATACTCCGCTGTGGGCGGCGCGAGGGCAGCTTAATTACATGTATCCATGGTGGAGCTGATGGACAGTTAGCCTAACTGCTTCGTTTTTATCGCCACCATTTCAAAACCTGTGACGGAAACATGTTGTCTTCTTACTATTTGTGCACATTAAGGGGGACGTATTAGACCAGGACAGTTGTACACCAGAACATAGTGTTCCTGTGTACTGTGGAGCAGTAAATACCCCCCTGGGACCTAGTGGTTCTGCGTTATGGCATACATTATGTTGTAATTGGACAGCAGTTGGTTCGTGTTTTTTCACTGTTGTTGTGAGGTTGGGGGTAGCGAAGGTAGACGGGCGGGGAAGTTTGTGATACGCCGTTGGCTGACCACTAGTTCATCCGTGGACTGCACAGCTGTCGCTCTGATTTCTGTCGTCATTCACAGTTCTTGTTAAAGGAAATGGAAGATAGAGGTAAAGTTAAAGAATAAAAGTCTAGATTCTTCATCCTACTCCAATACGTCGTGTATGTGAGTGGATTGTCGACAGGGTCCTTATTATAGAACTTCTGTCCTGGTTTGAAGTCGCAGGTCGGCCTTAGCGAACGCTTGTCTCTGGCTCGTTTTCCACATGGAACTTGGAAACGAGAAATCCTATTTGTAACGTTCATAAAGTGTGCACCACACGTACACAGGGACTGGGCCAACCGTGTAATGAGCACTTCGGAGAAAAAGCAAAACTGATTCTCTCTCTCTCTCTCTCTCTCTCTCTCTCTCTCTCTCTCTCTCTCTCTCTCTCTCTCTCTCTCTCTCTCTCTCTCTCTCTCTCTCTCTCTCTGTACATCGTAATGTCTATCATAAACCACTTCAAGTTTTATATTTCTTTTAGGTGAAGTACGGTAACAAATTGAGTGGCGATTCGGATGCGTAAGGCTCCTGTCCCTGGTGCTCTAGTTTTATTTGGTCATTATAAAGTTCCTGCAGATGAATGTTTTTTTTTTTTTATGATATTCAGTGTTTGTGTGAACTGTTGTAAGGTAGACTGTGTATGATTATACTTGATAATTTTATATTATTATTATTATTATTATTATTATTATTATTATTATTATTATTATTATTATTATTATTTAAGGGTCAGTGATAGCGAACTGATTTCTTTAAATTCAAAATACCTTAAATGCGAGAATGCTTGAACCAGCTGTACCCCGACGTCTGCTTTCCATTGTGTATGTTAAATCCAGGATCCGTTCTCTTAAAGAGATTGCTGATCGCCCTCACTCAGTGTAGCCCATGGCCAAGGAGCAGATCAGCGTTGCCATCCGTAAAAAAGAGCCTCCCATGAACTGGTTGAGGATCCTGGCGATGCCAGGTTGCTCTCCTGTTTTCTTGCCCGAAGGACAAGTAAATAGTCACCCCTTGAGTGCGACGTCATCCATTCTTTACGACGATTTAACCCCTTGAGTGTGACGACTTAATCCGTTGAGTTAAGGACGACTTAACCCCTCGAGTAACATAACTTCAACCGCTCGAACGACAAGTCTTACCCCCCTTGGAGCACGAGGATCAGCGTACTGACGGTGGCATTGAAGGTGGTTCAGGCCCGCCTTTTACGTGTTCGAATTATCCTTACGAGAACTGGAAATGTGATGGGAGATCATAAAGCGAATGTCTTTCGAACTGGCAAGCCCCCGCAGGGCGCAGTTCGAGACGACTATCACAGGAGCAGCAGATCATCCCTGAATCACCCTTTTAATGGGTTTGTTTTGACACGGAGGACCACGGGAGATGAGGGTGGGGGGTGTCCTCTGTGATCGTTAGAGGTTTTATATTTCGTCTCCGTTTTTCACGTTTCGTCTTCATCATGGAGGGTATACGGTCGGAGGTTTGTCTTCCCCGTGTGTATCTGTCCGTGTGTCTGGTGGTGGGTTCACACACACACGGGTGCTTCATAACGTTTCCCAAACGTATACCTTAGTAGTTTACCTCCTCCTCCCGCCCACCCCCTAGCACGTATTCCTACCCAAGGGCGCGCCCTCCCTGCTCAAGGTGTCAAACACCAGGTTTATGTTTGGGAAACGTGATATTAAACCCAGACATGTGTTTGCACACGACGTCTGCCGGCTCACCGACCACCCTGCAGTTTGAATAGTGTGTCCATCAGTGTGTGTGTGTGTGTGTGTGTGTGTGTGTGTGTGTGTGTGTGTGTGTGTGTGTGTGTGTGTGCCTTGGGTAATGGTGTTCACTGGCCTTGTACACGTGTCTCCAGGAGCAACGAGTCTTAATTGTCGTGGCAGATAGGAATGTTTATGGACGTAAAGTTATAGGGTCTCTGGCACGGAGATTAGAGAAGGCTTTTGAGTTAATGGGTACATCAGTTTACCCCCTTGAGATGCAGAAGCGCGGGGAGGTAACGTGGGGAAAACTGCGTCTGCGCTCAGAGTAGGAGCGCTGGAACCACGTAATAATTGTAAGTAATCAGCCGCCGGCTAATATTAACGATGTTGATGTTGCTCTCGTATGTGAATATTAAGGCATTAGTAGCAGACTGCACGGTCGTAAGTCCTGGCCAGGCTACAATAACAGCCAACAGTACTCACTGTGTGTGTGTGTGTGTGTGTGTGTGTGTGTGTGTGTGTGTGTCCTACCTCTTGATGACACACACGTTGCCTTGGCCCTACCCTTGATAACGCCCAAGCCACTCCCAGGCTCCTCCTGATTATCTGAAATTTTTAGATTGGGTCACCGTGGGTGTGCGCCTCTTGCTCCTCGCGAGGCTGAGTGAGTGCATGCATTCTAGCCCTGGCTGTGGTGGTTGATGCTGTCAGTCCTGTTTGTTGACCGGTTTTACCCGTGTGGTCATCACAGGAACTACATGACTGAGTGTGTGTGTGTGTGTGTCATTTTCTTAAACTGGGACCGTAAAGCTTCAAGACCATCATTATGATTATTACAGAGGTTAACTAACGGCTGCGTTATTTGCCCTTCGTACCGTCTCAGCTATATCCCTGGGGATAGTAGGAGAAAGAATACTTCCTCCGTATTCCCAGCGTGTCGTAGAAGGCGACTAAAAGGGGAGGGGGCTGTAAATCCTCCCCTCCCGTTTTTAATTTTCCAAACGAAGAAACAGAGAAAGGGGCCAAGTGAGGACATTTCCTGTAAGGTTCAGTCCTCTGTTCTTAACGCTGCCTCGCTAATCCGGGATATGGCAAATGTATATTAAAAAAGAAGAAATATCCTTTTATCTAATACTTTTTCATAGCAGTTAAAAACAAAGAATACTGGTTTCGTTTTTATGAAATTGAATTAAATGTCGTGGACAACCTCAAGTTATGTAGTTCACTACCTTTCTGAGGCAGCTTGCTCTGGTGCTGGACTCCACCAGCCTAAGGTTACTCCACGAGTGGCGAGGCTGCATTATTGTCCTCTGGCAGAAGAGTGTAGTAGAGTCTGGTCAGTCACAGCTGCTGCTGCTACGTACGGCGCAGCCTTGAAACTTGAGCAGCCCCTGAATAAGGGATTCTGTGGTTATAGCTCCAGGATCCCTTAATGAAAGGGATCCTGATGTATATTGATGTTATTGATAATAATAATGATAGTAACAATAGTAATAATGATAATAATGGTAATGATAATGATAATGATAATGATGATAATGATAATAATAATGATAGCTTGCACTTGAGGTAAACAGAGAGCTTTTGAATGTGGTATTCCAACTTGCTTGATGGTGTTCGTCCTCGTCTTTTTAACGTCCTGCTCTTTTTAGCGTTATTATAGATGTCAAGGAGAATTAAGAAGCCAGTGTTGGGACCATTTTCTTCCCTCAGTCCGCATGTGTCCCAGAAATACTCACATCGCTCAGAGCTGACTTCTGAAATGACCACATTTCTTGCTCTTCGTTGTCAGAGAAACCGTGTTTTGAACCCGGGGGGCGTCAGTGGACACAACTGTTGCCAGGCATGTTACAGACGGGACGCTCTCAAGTTACGTGGGTGTGTGTGTACAGCACCGATGGACGACGGTCGGTGTAAATGTCAGATTAAGGGATATGGAGAGAGAGAGAGAGAGAGAGAGAGAGAGAGAGAGAGAGAGAGAGAGAGAGAGAGAGAGAGAGAGAGAGATTATGGACGTCTTCAGATACTGATGGGGATGGGCTCTTTATCTGCTGATTATGGGTCGTCCCTCCCCAGTTAAAGGAGAAATCCTCCTCCTCCTCCTCCTCAGCAGTTGATGAGGCTCGAGACGTTCATCATTTTGATGGAGAGGTGTGGGTTCCCTCACTCAGTTGATTGGGAAATGAGACCCCTCCTCAGTAGCTGTTAAGGGTTAAGTTTTAAGTTTTTCGGTTGTTGATGGAAAGGGTCGGCTCTCTCAGTGGCTGATGGGAGTCACGTTTCTCAGCTGGCGATGGTGATCGGTTCTCTCCCGTTGTTGGTGGAAAATCGGCCCCCCGCGATCGCTGACAGTGACTGACTCTGATGATCGACTTCGTTAATTGGGTATCGGCTTTCTCAGGTGTTGACGCAGGAATTCCCCTTCGTTAGTTGTTGATGGGGGTCGTGTGAACTTTACGCAAAGGGATCGACATTGTCAGCTGTTGATTGGAGATGGGCTTCTATAGGTGTTGATGGGGGTTGATTACTCCTCTGGACAGGTACCTAGGAACTAGACCAGCTTTGGACCATCCTAAAAGGCATGGATCCCATGTGCACTCGAAGATAGCACCTTATTGTTACGACAGGCGTGGAAGACTGTGGATGACTACCATTGAAACCGAAGTGTGCGGGAATTACAGTAAGAGAAAACTCTTTTAAAGCATCCAGGGCCCAGAATGATTGAACACGTTGCCTAAAGCTGTTAGAAAACACCATAGATTTTTTTCGTGGAGAAATAGAAAAGAAGTGGCTTTGGACGGCTGCTAGATCAGATGAGAATGTGATGTAGGCCTGCAGGCTGTGGCGCAGGCTGTGGTCTCCAACAGCCTGACGTGAAAGCAGAGGGACACGGCAGCTTGGTCCAGGACCGAGCTGCTGGAATGGATGACCTCTAGAACTATTGTAAATTATACGTAAGATAATCATACGGTAGTGGTCAGTCAGTCTCCCAATTCCTTTATTGGGGATTTGGCTTTCTTGGTTATGGGGTAGCATCGTCAGCTGTCGTTGGGAATCTGCAGCTCATGAAGTGGAAGTAAGAATTGGGTGGGTCCCTCCCTCAGCTGCCGACGACCTGCATCTCCGAATGTTGATGGGGGAGTTCGTCGTTTTCTGTTATTAGTATATCGACATCCTGAACTGTTTGGTTGGGGGGGAGGGATCGGCATCTCCGGCTAATTGGTGATTGGCTTCCTAATTATTGATGAGGAATCGGTTTCCTCAGCTGTTGTCGGAGGGGGGGATCGGTTCCCTGAGTTGATGATGGAGGAATGATCTCGCACATTTGCACGCTGTGTGAGGGGCGGGCGCGGGGGTCATCATTTAGAATTGTGAGCGATCCATCGATCGTGCGAGTGGTTACTAGACGTCACTAATGAACACTGTTAAGGGGCGTGATACATCAGGATTCTAAACGGTGAGGGAGGTTCGTGAAATTTGAGGTAACAGAGGAGTCTATGATACCTTTAAGAGGGACAGGAACTTGAGCTCAGGCGCGTGTGGGAACTCTAGGTAGGGGAACACAAGAGATGCCAAGTGGAGTTGTGGCCCGGTGGGAAATGTCAGCGGGCGACAGGTACCGACTAATTGTACGAGAAGTTGTGTGGAGCGCTGGGAAGTGTCATAGTGCCAGAAATGTCAGGGGAGTGCTATGTAGCCTCAGAGAAGACAAGGAGTCGCCATTTGGTAAAGGGGGGGTGAGCGTGACAGCTCGTTCACAGGAGGTCTCGGCAACATACCACCACACTCACGAGGTCTTTCCCCCCGTAGCAACGCTCCCCTGGGGTTTCCCGACTTAGTATTATAGCCTATGGTGTTTCAACGGTCTTTCTGAAAACGTGGCGAATATGTTGAGTGGCTGGTATATGAGAGGGACGCGTTTTTCCAATGTCGGAAGCGCGTGAGATCGGAAGTGTGAAACACCGGTTGTGTGTTGTGGTTTTGGCGAACGGCGTCAGGAGACTTGAAGGCATTTGATGCCACATTGCCTGGTTTGTTTACCTCGTGTACCAAGTTTTCACTGTCTAGAAATGATGATAATAGTATCAATTAGTGGTTCTCCCTTGAAGAGAACCACTTATAGAGGTCGTTTTGTTGGTGTGAATATGTGATTACTCTTTTTGATTGCCGTTCGCGTGCTAAGGGGTAATGAAATTGTTTTGTTTGTTGTCTCTGGCCTAAGGTTTAAGATTTTATCGATGATGAAAAGTATAGAAGGCTTGTTGTGATTTTTGTCTCTTCCATCCTGAATTAGCCAGCGAGGAGAGTAGGTTGATGACGTGATGTCTTAGATTGTGCGTCGTGCAGTAACCGATCCAAATATGGAAGCGTACTTTCACAGTCAGCAGTGCAAGAGAAGCCTTTATCAACATATACTTAGGGTAGTCAAAGGATTCGCTTTAGTTTGTAAAATCCGACGGTAGCAAAGTCTATGTTGGGTAGAGAGAGAGAGAGAGAGAGAGAGAGAGAGAGAGAGAGAGAGAGAGAGAGAGAGAGAGAGAGAGAGAGAGATAGATTTGCATTTGGTGCGCAACCCTTCATGTGCCGAAGTGGTTCCAGCGGTCGCAGTGGAAAAGGAAAATCAGAATACCCCGCACAATCCTCAGGAAGACGATGTGAACATTGATTGTCCTGAATATGTACCGGGAGCCTCCTGGCTCGGGTTGTGTGCGGCATTGCCCTTCTCGTTCGGTAAGAGCGTACGTAGGTCGCACGAGGGGTCAGAACGGCCGGGATGGCTCATACGCTCAGATTCAAGGTTTCGATACTTCTCCTCCAGCTTAAGGATATCTAGAAGTAAACATCGTTTAGGAAAAGGAAAATTTGGTCGTTTTGTGTTTTTGGTCCAATGGGAATGTGGAGCGCTGCAGTAAGGTACAGGTGGAACTTGTGGTATGGCAGCTGGGGACCAGCGATGCTCACACGGTGTTAACAGTTAAGGAGATTACATGTCCTCCATGAAATTAAGCTGGACTGCTGTTGGAGAGGAATTGAGTCCAGGGAGTTTGGTACAGGGAACGGCCATATTGGTGTGTGCCTGCTGACCCGAGGGTGCCCAGCAGCAAGTTGAAGGACTGGGTTGAGAAAGAAAGTGCTCTCTCTCTCTCTCTCTCTCTCTCTCTCTCTCTCTCTCTCTCTCTCTCTCTCTCTCTCTCTCTCTCTCTCTCTCTCTCTCTCTGTTTAGAAAGAGGTAACCTTTCGTAAAGGAATGGTATATCTCAGTGTGACCTTTTACATGGTCATGCATCCGTGGTATGGAAGAGGTTGATTAGGAAGCTGTTCGTTGTTTTGAGACCCTGATTGGTGGTGCAGTGGTTCAGCAGTATGACGTACAGGAGGCACTGATATTTACTCCTGTATCGTATTGTTGTCCCTGCTGGTAAAACCCAACCGTTACGTATGATTCCATTCGTTTTCGGTGTATGGTACAGATTATGTTGTATAATGGTTCTGGTGGTACACAGTGGAAGGAATTTCTGAATATGTGAACGTTTCTTTTGCGCTCGGATGTGTTTGTTTTCTTCACAGTGAGGATCAGAAAAATAGTTTTGCCGAATTCTTGTCTTCTTCTTTTTTCCCTCCGTGTTTGTGCAGTATTTACCTGGAATAGAAAGTAATGAGTTTAACCTTTGAATGATTCCGAGAACAAGTTTGAAGACGGTGAGAACAACCTTTGCATTACATTGATTACCTGGAACGGGTTACAAGCCTGCCACGTAGACGGTTACAAGCCAGCCATGGAGAGGGTTACAAGCCTGCCATGGAGAGGGTTACAAGCCTGCCACGTTGACGGTTACAAGCCTGCCATGGAGAGGGTTACAAGCCTGCCATGGAGAGGGTTACAAGCCTGCCATGTAGCGGGTCACTTAGTTGGTCTCACGAACTTGTCATATAAAGGGTCACAATCCTGTCGGCATCACTAGCCTGACCCAGCTGAGTTCACTGTCCGTGGTCAGTCTGACCGTCCGTAAGGTGTTGCCTCTCCCTTGGTGAGTCACTTCAGTTGCCCTCCTCCTCTGTACACTCACCTCACCTGCCCCTTCATCCTCCTCCTCCTCCTCCTCCTTCCGACGCTAATATTAGACGCTTCCTGGCGGGTGACTCACCTTACAGCTTCTGCTTCTGTTGTGCTGACCTATCGTGGGCGTTGCCGTTTCCTTGGTGACTGCCGTGAATGTTACCCGCTTACCCCAGGGTGGTGACTCATCTGCCACACCGTCCTCCCACGTCACTCATTCTTACCCATTCTAGCTGTCCCTAGTTCCCTCCTCACACTGCGTAGGTCTCGGCAAAGAATGGAGCTGGCGCTGTGTTCCTTTCATCCCCTTTCATCCATTCACCGCGTTAGATTTCCAGCTAAATTATATATTCATCAGAAAATTAACTGACTTTTAAGGTCGTTCAGTGTTATTTCAGGTGGCTCATTTGACGTGACTCAAGGCGGTAGAGAGCAGGGTATGACCCGTTTAAGGTAGCCTGAGAAATGCAGTGCTTTAGGTAAGGCAAGGTTAGACCTGCCCCTCCGCGTCACCACGTGAAAACATTCCGTGGGAGACCCCTGCAGCTGCTGTCAGTCTCGTGGTGACTCATATGCTGCCTTCCCCCGCTGTGACTCATGTGCTGCCTGCCCCACGGTGACTCATATGCTGCTATCCCCGCTAACTTGTATGCTGCCTGCCCCACAGTGACTCAATGCTACCATCCCCCGCTGACTCATATGCTGCCTGCCTCATGGTGACCCATCTGCTACCTGCCCCAAGGTGACTCGTCTGCTACCTGCCCCAAGGTGACTCGTCTGCTACCTGCCCCAAGGTGACTCGTCTGCTACCTGCCCCAAGGTGACTCGTCTGCTACCTGCCCCAAGGTGACTCGTCTGCTACCTGCCCCAAGGTGACTCGTCTGCTACCTGCCCCAAGGTGACTCGTCTGCTACCTGCCCCGTGGTGACTCATCTGCCACCTGCCCCGTGGTGACTCATCTGCTACCTGCCCCAAGGTGACTCGTCTGCTACCTGCCCCAAGGTGACTCGTCTGCTACCTGCCCCGTGGTGACTCATCTGCTACCTGCCCCGTGGTGACTCATCTGCTACCTGCCCCGTGGTGACTCATCTGCTACCTGCCCCGTGGTGACTCATCTGCTACCTGCCCCAAGGTGACTCGTCTGCTACCTGCCCCAAGGTGACTCGTCTGCTACCTGCCCCGTGGTGACTCATCTGCTACCTGCCCCGTGGTGACTCATCTGCTACCTGCCCCGTGGTGACTCATCTGCTACCTGCCCCGTGGTGACTCATCTGCTACCTGCCCCAAGGTGACTCGTCTGCTACCTGCCCCAAGGTGACTCGTCTGCTACCTGCCCCGTGGTGACTCATCTGCTACCTGCCCCGTGGTGACTCATCTGCTACCTGCCCCGTGGTGACTCATCTGCTACCTGCCCCAAGGTGACTCATCTGCTACCTGCCCCGTGGTGACTCATCTGCTACCTGCCCCGTGGTGACTCACCTACTGCCTCTGCTGTTATCGTCCACAGCCTGGTCTCCCAGGCTCGCCTCCTTTGTCTTCGTCATTCTCGTATCAGGTGCTAGTAAAAAAAAAAAAAACACGAAGTGCAGCTGTTTATCATCGTTTGTAGAGGAAACAGTAGAAGCATCCTCTCAGATCCCTGTGTCAGAGAGAGAGAGACAGACAGAGAATCTGCTAACAGACCCTGGTCACGTTTTCTTGTTGACCTCTGAAACATCACGATGGTTAATGTCGAGGAAATTCATTAGCGCACCGAAGGAAATACGATCATTCGTATACTGAACACAAGAGGCAGCCAGCCCTTGCTGTAACGCAAGAGGTGTGTTTTAAGTTCGTGGTGTGATTAGATCCAATGAGCACAGTGACGCAAGCGTGCAAGATGATAGCTTGGATAGTTCAACACCCTCAGAACAATAAGGGTAGAATGTCGCTTTTTGCATAGCACCCCCTACGCCTGAAGTACGGTCTGGCGCTTGAATGATGTCTCACAGTTGATGGAATTGCTAGAACCCAATACACAGGGATCGTTCAGTTCGACCATCGGTGAGTCAGAAGTGTGCGTGACAGAATAGACTTTGGCTACGTAGATTAAGTTCGCTAGGTCGATGTGAGAGATACGTTGTATTACACCTTTGGAATATCTGCTTGAACTAGTTCGAGACCTACGCGCTTGCGCACCTCATACTGGACTGAGAGGTAGGATGGACGATGAGAAAGGATTCTATTGAAACCCAGAGGTTCCAGTGGTTCAGTTCGAGACAGGGGGTTGGTATCAGGGGACTAAGACGTCCCTGCGGCCGTGGCTTTGTATGGTTCGGTCAGGTTTCAGTCATAATCTGATGGTGGTACATATGTTTGTGGTCATTTGCCACACACCACAAGACCAGCCGTCATTGAGACAGAGGCCTCTCCCATCTGGCGGTCACCTGGTGAACCTAATCAGCCCACCTACCGTACATCTGCCACACCTTCGCCAGCAGGGGGTCATGTTACCTTCCGGAGAACCCGCCCAACCCTATCTCCGGTCGCGTTAACTTGCGCATGCGAGGCTACCCTTCTGTCATTAAGGATGTGTGGGAATCCATACAGTTAGACCGACATTATGGTCAGTTTTACTGATCTGATATCCCTCTATCTAATGAATCGTGAGATATAATGTACCTGTTAGGCACGGTAGCTGAGACGTAATCGCCAGACATTCTTGCGTCAGGAGAGTTTGAGAAGGATACAGCACTTCAAGTTTAACATGTCAAAAGCGAATAACACTAGTACACATGTGGGTCAGTGGCGACGACGGATATTACTAATGAAAGGTTCAGTTGGTAAGTCATGAGCAAATCGGGTGGCATGGTTTGTGGGCACCTTGACCACGCCTGGGGACACGGTAGGTCAGGAAAGAAGCCACTGTATTTGCATGTTTCTCTCGTAGCGTGTTGTACCCCTTGTTGCTTTCTGTTGATAGGTTGGGCAGCATACTGTCATATGCTGAGGCTGTCAAAAGTAGCGGTTCATTTTCTGGAGAATGGTATTACCTGTGTTTTAAATTTCCGCGTTGATTTTTACGCTCCGAAAGAAAAATGGTGGCTTCTTAACCGCGTACTTCATGTGTATTTTCTTGATATTATTCACATCAGAATGGAAAGCAGCTGCGTCGCCTCCATTATAGAAGTCACAATACCTCTGTCCAGGCTTTTTTTTACGCTCTCCTCTTACACAGAGTGTGGGTGGAATGGTGCTGTAGGAATATGTTCACCGGAATATACTATTAAGAGTATGCTGGTAACTGCAAGTTGGTAGGAAACTGCTTGTAAGAATATGCCGACTAGAGTATTTTTATGAAGGCCGTGGCAGAAGAGAACTTGGAATATATCGTAAAACTTTGGCGATAGAAATATAACAAGGGGAACTTACTGGCTGTAGTATATTGGCAGGAATATGCTGAGGAAAAGCATACTGACAGAAGTAGCTGTCGGAGATGAGCTAGGCAGTACGGCGGGCCGGAGTTGGCCCGTCACTACGCCTGCATTTTTATCGCTGCGTCTGACATTTTAGCTTCACTCCCTGGCCAGGTTTTTTTTTTTTTTTTTTTTTTTTTTTTTTTTTTTTTTTTTTTTTATCTCGCTCGCAACACCTGGGTTCAGGGTTCGCTGCCGCTGCTGCTGCTGCTGCTGCTGCCCGCCATGACTGTGATGAGAACTAGGGCGGGGCTGATGCTGGCGTTGTGGCTGGCGTGAGGTGAGGGTTTGGGTGTGAGGGATGGCGTGTGGTCTGTGGGTTGCAGGTGGAGAGGTGAGGGGTTAGAGCTGGCAAACTCGTCTGTACTAAAGATGTGCGAGGTAGTGCTAACGCTAACCTATGGCGTCATGTCATGAACACGAGAATGTAGATTGTGTAAAGTGTGCAGAGGCAAGGTTGCAGTAACCTAATGTGCATTGTAGAGCTTGCTGCTCGGGACCTTCTGACGTTTGTAACATGAGCCGCAAAATCAATACTGGAAGCTTACATGTAGGTTATATATATGTGTGTATGTTTGTGTGTGTGTGTGTGTGTGTGTGTGTGTGTGTGTGTGTGTGTGTGTGTGGTGTTGATTATTGATAGTATTGTCCTTGGCCAGTATTTACGTTTCCATACACTTGATGAATCATTGTTGTTGGTGCTCGTACATCACACTGGCCAGCATTGGTGTACAGAGTTGCCTGTACATTATTACACTATGTTTCGTTCGTGCAATATCCAGAATTCAGTCAGCCTTCTTCACCCTTGTTGTTATGGGCCACAGAATATACTCTGCATTCATCATTATTGTTGCACACCTTTTTTACATTTATTCAGGCTTACACCTTGACATCCAACTCTGGTTTTCCCATCCTCATGTATTCGTGGTTCGATTATTTTTCACCGTTAGACTGCTTCTTTTCCTAACTCCTCTCCTTTCAAGATATCTTGCCAGTTTATAGCATTTAACGTTGCAGAGACACACATACATTGCCCAGCCTGCACGGTACACGATAGTGTGGTCAGTAAGAACTGTGGCATGTGATGGCCCACCACCACCGCCTCCACTGTCACGGGAAGCCAATAAGACTGAAGGACAAATATCGCCGCCTCCAACTCGGGAACCCAGCGAAATGTCACTCTTTTAGTCCGGCCAGAGTATTGTAGCGACTGGGGTTACCTCTATATGGTTTAGCTTTTATCATGTCCTCTTTATCGTAGGACCGCGCTGGTGGATCTTGCTGTCCCCGTTGCTTAAAGTCTTCTCGTTGCAGAGCAGGGTTGGGTCCAGCGTACTCCTGGGAACTCCTTCGGCAGATATGGTCATGATGAAGGTCGACTTTCTGAGCCTGTCACTAACGACCCTTGCAGATTATGATGGCGAGCCCTTTCGCCAGGCCCTTTGAGGTCAAAGGCCGTCATATTCAAGGGTTATGCTGTCGCTGTTAAGGGTCGAAGTGTTGTGTTCCAGGGTCGACGCCGTCTTGCTCCCCGTTTATTAGAGTATGTGAACATTGTGTGACAGTGCAGATATAGGATTACACCCAGCTAATGGATGCGTCGTTGTCCCTTCGGATTGGGGGTACCGCCGTCAGACCCAGCTCCCAGGAGTCTGCGGACAAGCTCAGAAATACTCACTCCCTAAGATTCTGGCGCATCATTTATCGTCTCGTAAAAAGTATTCTTGTGGAAGCCTCGGGAAGCGAGTGGACAGAGTAGTGGCATGATGGAAACACACCCACGAGAAAATAAACAGTTGGGACGGCAATATACGACTGGCTGGATCCCCACGGCTTCCTCCTCTTACCTCTCATCTTTTATTGCTCGCGTCTCCCTCCAGTACGGCTCCCTTACGACACACAGTTTTACCTTGGCCATCACCACTCAACGTTAATTCCTCAGCCATTGTGTGGGAACGCCGTAGAAAACTCCATTCCGCACGTCCTTACCTCCGTGGCTTTGCATAATTCGGTTGGATTTAATCAGATTTGCTGAGATTATTCATAATATCGATCCCCAAGTTCAATGTTGCAAGTTGGAGGCGAATCACCTCCCCGCACGTGGGGCCGTGCAGATGTCCAAACTTTAATTCCTGGTCTCAGACTGTGTCATCTCATGTTAGATTATAATCACGCCAGACGATATTGGTTTGAGTCTTTACTTTTTATCTTGTCTCTGGGCAAGTAGATGGAGAGTTGGTGTCTCTCCTACGTAGCACTGGTTGGATACAGGATGTGCATGTACACGTTCCTCCTCGGACTTTTAATGCTTCTTTTTCTTCTTCTGATGTTTGCAGGACGGCACAGTAGACTGCGTCTAATCATGTACGTACGTATTGGTGGTTTTATGTTCTAGAGGAGAATTGGAAGGGCACGTGATCTAGTGCACCCAAACGTAACGCTCAGGTCCTGCTTAGTTGTATGTCACCGTACATAGCGAGAGCAAAAGTTAGATTGAATCGTCAGTTTTTTTTTAATTCAGCAGTCTTGCCTGTGTCCTTCTCAGTAGACTTGGAATTTGAATAATTGAGCTTAGCACAAATGATACCTTTTGACATGCAAATGTCCGTCATTCTATTTTCTTCCGCTCAACATGTCGTGTATATGACTTTCAGTAGACTGTTGGCAGCAGCTTCTTGAGAGTGTCCGACTTGAAACTGCGCCATGCGAATGTTTACCTTCATATTTCTGCCACTGCGCCTCCCTCCAGCAGGGCGCCTCTTAGCATTATTTTCCTCCCGTGCCGCCAGAGAAATCCTGTACTTCGAAATCTTCAGCCAGGGGAGAGGTGTCACCTCTAATGCATTCATACCTTCGACTTTACATACAATGTCCCCTCTGCCTCTGAGACGCGTTACTGTAGGTGCTGGGCGTGCCATCTGTCGCCTTGAGGTAGAAATGACTTATTCCAGTCCTCTGTGTGTGTGTGTTGAGACAGGGCAGCCTACTGCATGTGGCACAGCGCCTGCCCTCAGGATCCCCTCATGCTTCTCTACCTTCTGTATACACAGTACAGAAAGGACTTGTATCTCTGAAGATTGATTATGAGTCTTGCTGGCATTATGCAGACATGCTTCCGTTGGTTCGACGATGTGGTGAATATAGGCGTTCTGGCCATGGACGTTGGCATGAGCACCTGACTTAATCAGGTGTAGTGGTGTGTCGTATGTGAGCACGGTGCCCCGTCCAGTAAGGTATGTGGGTATGATATCCTAATATATGTTGAACTGGTGTATACGGACCTATTGGTCGTGTGCATGTAAGTGTGACGGTGGAATGTATGTCAGTACGCTGCGCTGGTGTACATGAATATGGAGGGGGATTTGTATTGTAAATGAAGTGGTAGTGCGTCAGGGATATCCCGGATTAGTGAGACTCAGACCTCCATCATGGTGTATGGTAGATGTCCCTCTGTATGATGCCATGGTAAGATGAATGATGTATGCATGCGTGTATGTACGGTGATCTGGTGAGTGTCTGGTATGATGCTGGGGGTAAGGCATGGGGCAAGCCTCCCATCAACGCTGTAGATGGCTACCTTGACAATATACAATACCTCTGATTTGGCAGCATGGAAAATAGTGTGGAATCTGTATTTGTATTCTTCTTTGTGTATATATATATATATATATATATATATATATATATATATATATATATATATATATATATATATATATATTGTATGTATGTGTGTATGTATTGAATCGATCATCAGGATTAAGGTGAATTATATAACGTAACACAGCTGTTATGAGAGACTGACTGGAGAGTTCTCTTGTCGTCCAGAATATTTCCGGGCAGATTGTTGGAGCGTGTGGCAGGACGGGAGGCTGATGGTGATGGCCCGGAAGATGCCGATGCACTTCTCATGTCCCACCAGGATAGACTGGCAGGATAAACTCACACGGGATAATGGTGCCTCCTTTGGGTCCACCCCACTCTCAGCTGCCATTTTGAGGACACCTCCTCCGTCATCTCGTGCATGTTTATAGCCCGTCGTCTTGATGGAACCCCTGGGTTGTGTGACCACCTCATAATGTGATGGGACTTTCACCGTGTGTTTCAAGCATGTTGTGGTTGTGATGTGAGCTGTTGCTCCTCCTCATCTGGTATCTTAAAGAGAGCCGCTCGCTTGAATCACTGTGTAATTGGTGGCCCAAATCAAACAGCGGAAGGTATGGTCTTTGCTGTCGTATATGTGGTTGGTTGTTACCTTTGCTAAAAAACATTTTCTGTATTTCTCCTGTACGGGGAAGGGAGTTTTACTCTCGCTGGGTCCTGTCTCTGCTGTCATACAATTTTGTAAACATTTGTAGTTGGTCTGCCTTTAGCTATAACCTCATTCAGTTTATGCCATTTATTTACAACTGTTATACTGTAGTTTTTTCATTTCTTTTTTTTTTTAACATTTCTTGCTTAATGTCTTGTTGTGTCCTCTGTTTTTTCCTGTACCTTCATCATTCGAAGAATCGTTCACCCCCTACATCATCAAACTGACTTAAAAGCTTTAAGGACGTGGTCAGGTTATTCTTTACTCTTCTCTCTTCCATGATGAGCAAATTTAAGGCCTTTATCTTATCCCTGGAAATCAGCTTATTAAATTCTGTGTGTGTGTGTGTGTGTGTGTGTGTGTGTGTGTCTGTGTGTCTGTGTGTTGTCTTACACTGAATATCGTAAGCATATCTCTGGGAAGTATCACTATCACTTGTACTCGAGGCTCGCGCTGCCCTGACCTAAGGAGCATCGTTATTGATCATGTGGTCAAGAGATTAAAAGTCTGGTCACAGGTTTGCACCCAGCGCGTGACTCCCATCCTGCCTGGACATGGCTGCTTCCCACACGATGTTCTGTCTGGCCCCGCGCAGTCATGGGGCGGGAGATCTGTCCCGCCGTGTCAGGGGGTGAGGATCAGCCCCGTGCTGTGAGGGAGGAAGGATCATCCTCGCGTTATTGAAGGGGCGGGGAATCAGCCCCGCGTTGTCTGGGAGTAAGGATCAGCCCCTTGCTCTGAGGTCACGAGGATCATCAGTCCTGCCCTGCAAAATGGGGTGAGGATTAAACCCCGCGCTGTAAGGGGGCGGGGATCTGTCCCGCTCTCTGGGGAAGCAAGGATCAACCCCGCCCTATTTAGAGACGATGACCTGCCAAAGGATCTTCCCCACATTGTCAGGGGGGCGAGGATCAGCTTTGCTCTGTGAGGGGGGGCTGGGATCAGCTTTGTGCTATGAGGGGGTGAGGATCTACCTCTCGCCGTGAGGGGAAGCGGATCAGCCTCCCGCTGTGAGGTGGGGCGAGGACCTCCTACCCTGCTCAGTGGAGGGGCGAGGATTAACCCCGCGCCGCAAAGGGGGGCGCTGAACCGTCATCTACTTTTGCAACATTTGTGCGTGTAATTATAATGACCTGTCGATGCTGTGCGTGGAGGGAGTTTTCCGCTCGTGGACCCCTAGAAATCTTGAACCTACGCGCGTGTGTGTTTTGCGATTATTCGGGAGAGTCTTTCAGATGTAGGTCATGATCCATCCCGCTTTTGAATGCAGGTTTTATCTTGCATTCAGTATATAGTTTGACAATGTATTTTTACAGCTGCCGGTGTTCTGTTCATCTTAACTGCTTGTTCACAAAAATGAACAATGCTTTTAAGTTCTGTTATCGTTGGTATTTGGTCTTTTAGATGAAAGAGATATTTAATTGATCTATTTAGTTCTATATGAAATGGTCTTTGTCAATTTTTTTTATCTGAATAGCCAATTCATTTAGAATGTTGCAATCAGAGTAGCTAATGATCGTGTAATATTCATGACTGTACGCACGTTGTGTATTGCCTGTAACATTCCTACGCAGACCAGTTATTATACCTACCATAAGTTATCCTGACTGCACCACCAGGTCCTCGTATTTACAGCAAGCATCGTAAGGGCTGCCATTCAGACTCTGGCAGTGTTGTTAGTAACAGTGATGGTGGTGGGTCTGTTTGGCTTTGACTGTATCTAGCAGATCCCATCCACAGTCCTGAAGCTTTCTTATATATTGCTTCTTTAAGTCCCGTATTTCATCATGCTCGTCATTCCCATCCTTCTTGTAGTCTTCCCTCCATATCTCTCCCTCCTTACCTTAATTTTCACTAGTATTTCCTTCATTACCCTGATAATACTTTCAGGTATAACTCTGTCACTTTGTTATTTCTACATCGCCAGGAGATCCCTCGGCCATTCTCACACACAGCGCCATCACACTCCCTCTCCCCGAGGCACACGCCTCCACCTCCATCCTTCCCTGTGTGGCAAGCCTTCGGGTCGCGGGTGTTGAAGCGGGACGCCCACCAGAGCCAACTTCGCAGGTCAGGTGTTGGGTTGCTTGGGGGTGTGGCTGGGAGCGGCCGGAAGCTTAGTTAGGCACAAGTTGGAGATGACTGATGAGGGAGGAGACGCCGTCTATCTGGGCACACACACACAGGGGCAGGGATCAGCCAAGCCAGCAAGTCATTCAGCCGCCCGGGGACGTCCTCCGCCAGGGATTACAGAGTCCTAGTCAAGTACTTAGGGATTATACTTAAGGACTTGGCCAAACTGGCTCAGACATGCATCGCCGGAGCCTTTTGCATCCCTCGCGGAGATTCTGTTTACCTTTTTATGCCCCCCTCTGCCATCTCTTGTTGGCTGTGGGAGGGAGGATAGTCTTGTTGATCATGCCTATATCTCTCTGGTATGTATTGCATTAGCTTTCGGAAAAGGTCTTCACACTCGATTGGGCGGCAGCATGCATCGTTAACCTTATCAGCGCAGGTATTTTTTTTTACGCACCGCGGTGGAAAATGATAAGTATTTTTATCCGTAGAGATGGGAAATTTATGAATTACGGGTTTGTACTAACTTTTAAAGATAATCGAATTCTGTTTATCGTCAAAAATGATGATATTATTAAATGTATTGGTAAAAAATGTAGATACTCTTTAATGCTGGTAAAAAGATTCCGTGACTTTTTATGCTCATCTTGCGACATTATATGAAGAATATGATTTACTGCTGTTCAAGAACGGAAAGTTTAAGTATTTGCTGGTGATGACAGCTCAGGAAATATATTTTATTTATTCTCAGCCAAAGGATGGGGATAAGGGGAGCTGTTGCATGTGGTGAATTGAATTTTGTTGTGTGTATTAAGTACTGCTGATGGGTAGTCACTTGTGTGTGTGTGTGTGTGTGTGTGTGTGTGTGTGTGTGTGCTTCTGGCGAAAATAAGTGGAAAGTGGTGGACGTCTGCAGGGGAGGCAGCAGGAAGCTGGGGGAAAGTCTGAAGTTAGGGCCGGGGCAACGCTCTCTGAATTTAGATGGAAATGTTGTTATGGACGCACGTCTTTCACGGCGTCCGAGGCCCAAGGTACGACTGACTGGTCCCGTTCTTGGCGTGCCTGGACCAGTACTGGGAGGGGACGGACGACTGAGGCGTGTCGGGGGCGGTAGGTTTTGAGGCTTAATGTTGAACTGTGTATAAGTGTATTTCTCATTGTGAGGCACGTCTTTTAATCTTTGTTTTTTTTCTTGTCTTTTCCAGGTAAGCTGAGTCGCAGTGTGCAGCACTTTGCGGTAAGGAGAGAGAGAGAGAGAGAGAGAGAGAGAGAGAGAGAGAGAGAGAGAGAGAGAGAGAGAGAGAGAGAGAGAGAATTGCATACATACACACACAGAGACCCAAGGTCCAAGAGAGAGGGGGTCTGGCCTTAACTCTGAGAGAGAGAGAGAGAGAGAGAGAGAGAGAGAGAGAGAGAGAGAGAGAGAGAGAGAGAGAGAGAGAGAGAGCACAGGCTTACACAAACAACAATGCACGTGCGGGAAAAAGTGTTATATCGGAGGACAAAAGTGTGTTGGTCACAAAAGTGGTGGGCATGCTTGGGGCGCAGTGGCCGTGAACCCCGGCCCGGCTGGCCGGCCGGCCGAGCGCTGGTGGCTCCACTCCACCACGACCGCCACCACACACCTTTTGTCCGAACGCACTTGCCTTTATTCCCTCGGTTTATCTCAACGAGTTTTACCTATTAACGCACGTCCCTCTGTCCCTAGTCGATTATTTACTCTGGTGAGATTTTGGTCGGTACGTGAGTGTAAGAATGGGGAGGGGCGCATTGGGGTAGACGGGTTGTTATAACGGTCATAATACTTTGTCGCACACACACACACACACACACACCCCAGCCAGACATGCACGCTGTTATTCTCACAGTTGTCTGTTTCGTGTGCACGGTGTGTTCGATTTGTTCGTGGTATGTGTATGTTCCTACGGTTGACAAGAGACCATCGCATCGTAGACCACCATAGATAGAGTGGACACCGAACCAGACGTGTGCGTCCCTGAATCTTTTTCGCAGGTGAACCTTAAAGCCATATAACGCACAGTGTTTTACAGAGCAGCAGACGACGGTGCTGGCTCGCTCCAATAGAGCCTGCTCCCGTACTCCATAGGTCAAAGAGTTTTTATGTTACACCTTTTTTTTTCCCCACTTCTCAGCCAGTATGGTCAGAGGTGTGAGTGCGTTCAGTTCGTGCATGCTGACAAGAGGGCATGTGAACATGTGCTGGTTAGAAAGCAGTTATGGCTCGTTACTGAGTCCGTGTCTCAGTCATTGTTTACGTCAGGATGATCGATGAGGGGCGTGTGTGAGCAGTACCCTGTGTTTCATGAGGAAATGGTCCCCGTGGTGTTTTGTTGCAATAAAGATGATTTCATTATTATTATTATTATTATTATTATTATTATTATTATTATTATTATTGTTGTTGTTGTTGTTGTTGTTGTTATTATATTTACTGTTATTTGTGGAGGTTCCAGAAGTTCATTTAGGTTGAATTAGGTTAAATTGGATTGGGACTGATATTATTTTCCTTTTGGTCGATTTTAGTGAATCGGATTTATGTATCCAGAAATCCTTTGATGTGCGCTGCATTGAGATGCTTATATCCACTTTTATTACTGCTTGTCTAGGTACGTTTCGTTGCCTAATACAGGTACTTCAGACAGAAAGGCAGAAATCCGTTACATTTCAACCCGCACCTCTGCTTGAGACCAAATATTTGCACTTTGGAATTAGTAATGTCCCTGCAAGTTAAGATGTTTACTCCCGAAGTGTTCATTAAGTGTTAAACGCACTTTGAAGCGTTTACCTTAAGATTTATGGTTGATATAGAATACTTGTGTGAGAGTGTCTGTTTTGTTGGCTATTGCTGTGTGTGTGTGTATTAGTATATGTGCTGGAGTCTGCCGGTAGGGAGGGAAGGAGGCGGGCGGGCCTCCCCCACCTGCACACAGGTCCAAATATCGAGCTACTGTAATGGTACACTGGATGTTGTCTTTTATCTGCTGGGATCATATCGTGCTGTTGTCCTGACTATTCATACCGTCGCTGTTTGAATTAGTACCATGGCGCAGTGCTGCATGCTGCAGGGTCGCTTCAACTCTGATGACGATGAGGTCCAGGAAGCTGACACAAGCCAAGGCTTCCTAGTGGGCTCCCGGCACATAGTATGATGTCCAGCGGGGAGAGCTTGCAGTTCTGCCTCGGGTGGTATTGAGTGGTTACGTCACTATAGTGGAATACGAGATGGAACATGAGGCTAATCATACCACGAGAGATGAGTCATATACATAATGGTGAGGATAGTGGATGATCTCACTGCTTGTAGAGGAGCTGTTGGAATTCGTGATGGTGATGATGATGATGATGATGATGATGATGATAGGATCAGACGAGCAGAGTAAGACACCATTCAAAATACTTGTTCTTTCCTCGCTAGCGTACTGTTGTGTCCTGACGTATTCATGTAAGACTTGGGGGACTAGTTAGTTCCTTTACTGCACATATCTTTTATTATAACACATGAATTAGCCAAAGCTTCACGACTGTAACCTGTGGGTAGACTAGTTAGTTCCTTAACT